>NC_041395.2:318667031-318967031 GCF_900747795.2 Erpetoichthys calabaricus
TTTTAATTTCAATAGAATATCAGGTTTCTCATAGTTACTTAGATTATGGTACAGTCTCTTACCCCCTGTAAGTTAACATGAAATAGAACCTTCTTAGCTATATCTGTATTGTGACAGGTGTCCGGTCACACTTGTAGATAATCTAACCTGGACACAGTTAAAATATCCGACTACGCCACCCAGTTTTATTAAGAGACTGGGAGATTTCAGATCGGTTTCTTTAAATTCTGTGGTGAGTAAACACGCAATGAAAGACACAGCGACAATTTGTTTATTTGAGTGGTTCTGTGTTTTTTATTCATTTTGTGTGTTGTTTAATTTCCATATGGGCTGCCCTGGCACTGAGCATTGGTAAGTTCTCTGTGATTATTGCTGTGTTTATTGTTGATTCTCTGGATTTGTTTACCTCTTTGGTTTGCTTCTCAACCTCTTTGTGGATTTATATTTTCTTTGACCTTTTCACCAGTGGTTTGCCTGTTGCATGAAGACATCTCTTCCCTTGGGCTTTTCTGCCCCTTGAAACTTTTTGTGCTACAAGACGTTTTTGATAATAAATATTTTTTATAAAGATTCTTCATTGCCCTTTGTCATTCAAGCCTAAGGTTGATGGACCCTTTCTCTTGTGGGGCTTTTTTGCAACAGTTTTTGGGAATTTGTTTGAAGAAACTGCGAAGTTCACGACACGGAGCAACACAATCCAGAAATTAAAAAATAAATCAAAGACAAGCAGTACTCTCAAAACTCACATAACTCTCAATGGTCCACTTCTGTGTTCACATCTCTGACTAAAATTAGAGGCTGCAGGAGAACCCAGCCGCAGTAACATTAGGGTGGCCCTGCCTAAATACCAGTCGAATAAGCCAGAAGGCTGGTGGCAGAACATCCTGATGATGGGTGGGTGAGTCCAAAATAAAACTTTTCAGCTTGAATGAGAAGTGTTACGTTTGATGAAAAGCAACCACCACCTTCCAGCATAAGAACCTCATGTGTAAAAACATGGTAGTGGTCATATTATTGTTTGGGCCTGCTTTGCTGCCTCTGAATCAGGATGGCGTGCCATCTTTTATAGAACTACGGATTCTGAATTTTACCAAAAAATTCTAAAAGAAAATGTCTGTGTGCCCATCTGTGTACTGAAGTTCAAGAGAAAGTGGGTCATGCAGCAAGACAATGACTCATTCTATCAAAGATTGATTAAAATGGAAAAAAAATCATGTTTTGGACTGGCCGAGTCAAAATTGTGACCTTAATTCTATAGAAATGTTGTGGAAAGACATGAAATAATCTTCATGCAAGAAATATTATTGAGTTAAAGCAGGTCTGCAAGGAGTAATGGGCTGAAATGCCACCAAGCAAATGTGCAGGGCTGATCAACAGTTACCAGAAATGATTAGGTAATAATAATAATAATAGTTAAAGTTATTGCTGCACAAGGGGGTCACTCCAGTTACTAAAAGCAAATATTCTCATACAAATATGTAACATTGGATCCTTCCCCTCAATAAATAATTCTGCATTTGTCAAATGGTGAAGCTGTGAAATGGGAAATCGTAATTGCATTATTTGAGACCTTCACACGTTTGCGCTACCCAAGTGGGAAAGTTTGCAGGGGAGTCACTCGCTTCCTGCTTCCTGATACATTGAAGCATTGAAAGGGATACTCCACTGTGGATCGAGGAACAAATTTATGCTGCTGTCCATGTAGAGTACAGGGGTAAAATGTTACACCTGATTATCTTTGGCCCAAGTCTTCTTAGTCCATGAAACAACTGCACAAAACAACCATTGACCACAAAGTACAAACAGTAGTGCGTATCATGCTAACATTGGTTAAGTCTGTTACTGTTTGTGATGTTAATATTAATGTTTACTTTCTCAGTATCCAATATTATAGATTATGGTGATTAATTTGAAATAAATTCTTCCAATAAACCAATTAAACCTATAAAGTGTAACCATACTTATCTGTTTGTGGTGTATGCCGCCATTTTGGATTTGGATAAACTCAGACTTGAGAGATCAAGCCCAAGTTTGTGAGTAGTAATTTTGAGTTTGGGACGTGTTTTCATTGTGTTTTCTGAGTCTCGAGTGTTAGTTGATTACAGTGTAAATGAACAAATACACTGTTTTTGTGTCATTTTTGTAATTGTAGTTTTCAGAACTTACATACAAATCTGATCATGTTTTAGGTCATATTTATGTAGAAATAAAGAAAATTCGAAAGGGTTCACAAACGTTCTAGCATCACAGTATGATCAGAAAATGCTCTGTTGCACAGGCCCATGTGAATGTCCTGAAACAAGAATTACGAGAATGTTTGAGGAGTGTAACAAAGAGAGACTGAAAACAGAGAAGGTCTGGGGCTTCATCCCGTATACTGGAATGATTCAGAGTATTCTTAACAGACGGTGTCCAAAGTGGGACTCAATGGAAAAGACAAGTGGCTCGTTTTTATAGGCGGTGGGGAAGAAGAGGGCGGGTCCAAGAGGGAACTGGCGGAAGTGAGGTCAGTAGGAGGGCGTGGTCTGGAGAGGAGTATGAAACGTGGTTGGGGTTTAGTTGGTCTTCCCTTCTGGTGATCTGCAGAGGGGGGAGAAAAGACATTAGTGCACTTCGTCAACCCCCGACTCAGTGTTTTACACTCAGTTAAGCCCATTGACTGCCTCCCATTCACTCATGTCTGACACCAGGATGTCCTTTCCAACCGCTTGATGCTTGATGAGCTGTTTTTTAACATCAACACACAACACACCAACCCAAGAAGCTTACACACGTATGTGTGTCGAAACAGTGCAGGACATAGAAGAGTCGTGTACTGCAATATAACACAGGCTGATGGTTTAGCTTAGAGTGCACCATGTCACAATGTAGAGAGCAAGGAAAGACCGTCTCAGTTTATTTATTGTTAATACATTGTGGCCCCTGGGGGTGTACTAGCACCTCAAACCCCTGATACAACTATACACACATAATCCCAGGTTCATATCCAGCACTTTTATTTTCGATAATATGTACCTTTGAAATTTTTTCTTCCTTCATTATCGTAGTGGCTCTCACAACACACAGTACAGCCCAATAATACCATCATTAACTCCCTTTGCTCCTTTCGTTTTTCTCTATTTTTCCCAGTTGTTCATCACCTCCCCCAAGTCCGACTCCCTGCACTGAGTGGAAGGTTCACTTTTAACTCCGGACCTGGGATTACTTCTAGTGCATAATCCATTACCTCCAGGAAGCACTTCCGGGTCAGGCAGGACCACAATGGTCCTTGGATTGTTACTATCCCAAAGTTTCCCCTGGCAGTCCCCACAGAATCAGATAAGGCAGGCCCATGTTACACTGCAGGCATCCATAATGGGGCTTACCAGATGGGATGTTCCCACTCAGTATACGGGGGGTGGGGGGGGGTGGGGGTGGGGGGGGGTGCTCTGTCTATAGTAGGCAGTCATCCACTGTGCTTTTCTTCTCACTTCCCAAGTTCACTACTCAGAGGTTGATAGGATGCCATGTAGCCACTGTGATGTCCTTCTACATGTGGGTCCTGACACACAAAGCAGATATTGTCACTGTGTCCCTGACCTTCCGCTATCAAGGCCTCCTGGCCAGGTAAAGGAGTGGGACGCCAGTTTATCCCTCACAATATCAGTTTTACATATGGAAATAATGTGTATTAAAAAGAAACAAGTTAGAGAAGGAGAATGATTTTATGCGATAATGTACAGTACTTGTATCCTTTGAATGAACTAAGTACTGTATATAAGGAGATAGAACTCACAATTACATAATTATGTTTAGTTACAGTTCTTATATAGTTATATTTAAAAAAAATCTCTTAAACAAGACAGAAAGTGGCATTTCTGTCAAATAAAGATCACACCAGGATTTTCCAAGTGGGTTTTGCTTTTCCAGATATAGCAGAAGAGAACCCCAGGTGCCCTTCCAACCCCAAAATAATGCTGAGAATTTAAAAGTCATCAAAACTGTTGCAATTATTTGGTTAAACAAGACAAAAAGAAAGGATGATTATAAGGAGCTACGGTGGGCTGGCGCCCTGCCCGGGGTTTGTTTCCTGCCTTGCGCCCTGTGTTGGCTGAGATTGGCTCCAGCAGACCCCCGTGACCCTGTAGTTAGGATATAGCGGGCTGGATCATGGATGGATGGATGGATTATAAGGAGAATGCAAAGAAACAAAGGAATAGACACACTTACTGTCCCACACAGCCTCAATTGGCAGGTTTCATGTCTGATAGTCTTATTGGGGGGCTTGCCCACCTTGCCCCAAATACTCTCTTGAACTCTTACTCACAAAAATATGTGTGAAAGTTTTATTTTTGTATGATAAAGTCACATAAATACCAGAGAAGTTTTGTTCTGGTGAAATAAAGAATGTGTGAGAAAGATTTGTTTTTATAAGAAAAATGACCTACTGGAACTACGCCAGGCAGTTATATTTTACAAATATGAGACAGCATACGTAGAATACATGAGAGGATCATGTTTTATTAGATTAAATTAATATGGGAAAAGTTATCTAAGAAAGTTATGGTTTATTGGGCTAAATACAACAAACTGTAAATACGCTCAAAGCCTGGCGATACTCGCGTTCTGTACATGTGCTATGAGTTGGCCCCATACTAATTTTTGGGGGGTTTTCTTTGCTTTGCTTTGATATTTTGTACCCATTTAGGATTTTGAAGTATTATAATCAAAACCTTGCAATTGTTTTTGAATTTAAAGCTTATTTAAAGTAGTTCAAAATAATTTGAACTATTTTCTATGCCGTGGGCGGCACGGTGGCGCAGTGGGTAGCGCTGCTGCCTCACAGTTAGGAATCCTGGGTTCGCTTCCCGAGTCCTCCCTGTGTGGAGTTTGCATGTTCTCCCCGTGTCTGCCTGGGTTTCCTCCGGGTGCTCCGGTTTCCTCCCACAGTCCAAAGACATGCAGGTTAGGTGGATTGGTGATTCTAAATTGACCCTAGTCTGTGCTTGGTGTGTGGGTGTGTTTGTGTGTGTCTTACGGTGGGTTGGCACCCTGCCCAGGATTGGTTCCTGCCTTGTGTGCTGTGTTGGCTGGGATTGGCTCCAGCAGACCCCCGTGACCCTGTGTTCGGATTCAGCGGGTTGAACAATGGATGGATGGATGGATTTTCTATGCCAATTTGAGGTTGTAGTATAGCCTGGGAAAGTACTTGCTGCATGAAATTGTCCATGCAGCGGGTTACACGGCCAGCACTGGTGTCTCTTCCTCATCTGAGAGGAAGCCCATTGTGGGTTGCTATCTATTTTGCTCCTAAAGCTGACAGATTAGGCTCTGGTCTTCTTAACCCTACAACTAGATTAATAAGTGTTACGTTTTTGAATTTCATTTCTTCTGGTGGCTGTCTTGTGTGCTTTGAGCTCTCCATAGCTTATTCCATTTGCCAGGGTAACATTTCCCATTGTTGGGGACAAGGGGCCCAGATTCATCACTTGCAGGCAGTGGCAGCGGTGGGTTTAGATAGCCGCCCACTTTGTCGTGTCTTTATCTGAGCTGCTGATATATAAAAGATTTGCAAAACCAATCACAAATATTTCTCCTTTTCAGAGTTTATCTCTTGGGTTCCTGACTTTCATTTTGTTCTTCTTAATATCAGTAGAGTTTCTTTGCAGCCTTTGTCGATTTTCGACTCCCTGTGGGACATCCTGCGGGTTTGCGGGATCCCCTCGAGGTTGCTGGATATCATGGCCGGCCTGTACACTGGTACTGTGAATGCTGTGCAGAGTGGAGGCAGACCCTCTGCGTTTTTCCCGGGTGATTCTGGTGTTCGTCAGGGGTGTGTTCTGCTCCTACTCAATGCTTGTATGGACTGGGTGTTGGGCAAGGTCGTGGGGTCCAGCGGCTGTGGGACATCTGTTGGTGAAGAAAGATTCATGGATCTTGACTTTGCTGACGATGCTGTGATCTTCGTAGAGTCAATGGAGGCTCTGATCGGGGCGCTCGAGAGACTGAGTAAGGAGTCTGAGTGTCTGGGCTTGTGAGTGTCCTGATAAAAACCAAGAGCCAGGCCTTTAATGACCTCTTGGGCACAGCCATCAGCAGTGTGTCTGTCTGCGGAGAGAGTGTCGAACTTGTTGAGAGGTTTACTTACCTCAGCAGTGACATTCATGTCTATGGTGACTCTTCCTATGAAGTCAGTAGACAGATTGGGAGAACATGGGGGGTCATGAGGTCGCTGGAAAGGAGTGTGTGGCGCTCCCGATATCTCTGCAAAATGACAGGTCCAAGTCTTCAGAGTCCTGGTGCTTCCTGTTTGCAAGACATGGACGCTATCCAGTGACATGAGATGAAGACTGGACTCCTTCAGTACTGTGTCTCTCCGGAGAATCCTTGGGTACCGCTAGTTTGACTTTGTGTCGAATGAGCAGTTGCTAATGGAGTCCCGAATGAGGCACATTACCTGCATTGTGGCCTGATTCCCCGAGGGTCATCCAGCTTGTAGGATCCTTATTGTTGGGGATCTGAGTGGCTGGACCAGGCCAAGGGGCCACCCATGTAACACCTGGCTGCGGTAGATGGAGGGTCATTTCCGGAGCGTGGGACTGGACTGCGTGTCTGCCTGGGAGGTTGCCAACTGGGATCTCGAGCTGTTTTGTCGCAAGGTGGGTGTGCCAACATGCTGTACTAGTGCATGCTCCCCAACTTGACTTGACTTCTGACTTTGATTTTCATTGTCATCTTTGGCTTCCTTATTGATCTCCTAGTTTTGACCCTGTTCAGTTTCACATCTCTCTCCTAGTCTGTCTTTTAAAAATTTTGTCGGTTGCCCAACACAACAAAAGGTTCTGAAAACTCATAACTAAGTGGATAAATAAGCAGCTATTTTATTTTTTATTTTATTGCTAGAATGAGAGAAATTGTATTAAGCAGGCTTTTAGAAAAACTTTATGATTTAAAAAATAAAAGCAATATAGCAAAACAAAAGGAACAGTAAAAAAAACTTCAATAATCAAACCACATCATAACAGTGGAACTGTTTCAACATTTTCTTTTTTTGTTGAAAAGAGTTTGTTGTAAGAAGTGAAGCAAAGTTTAGACAAAGAACCTGCTCGCTCCAAATGCTTCTATGAAAAATGAAGACTGTAACTTAAGGAAGATAATAAAAAGAGACAGAAAATGATGCTCAGTCAGCCTCAGTTTATTACTGTCATCAACAGTCTCTGGCCACATGGACATCACTGTTGGGATAGTTTTTGGATGCTGGCCTACTCTTGATGTACCAGAAGCAGTGCAGCATATGAAAGGCCCAGCAGAGACGCTGTTTTTGTTACCTCCTGCCAACTCATCTGATGCCCACTATTCTATATTCTCCCATTTAAATCTCTAATCTTATGAACTTTCCTCTTTAATAACACACATGATGCCTTGATACCAGCTCAAAAGATCCAGCAGAGCAGTCAGTTACATGATCACTTTATTATTAGAAACATAAGAAATCTGACAAAGCAGAGGAGACCATTCGGTAGTTATCTTCTGGAAGACTTATGGTTTAGAATCTTTTTTTGCATGTTCTTTGACTATTAGTTTTGTTTGTTGTTTTGGGCTTCAAGGATCTCTCTGTGTTCATCTGCATTAATCCTTCCTTCAGGTCTGACCAACAAAGTGCTTGGCGTTTTGCACGAAGAGTTCAGTTTTTGTCTCAGACCAGAGAATTGTTTCCCAACTGCTCTCAGAGTCCTTTAAAATGCCTTAATGACATGTGTCACGCATACACGTTGTCACTCACATGCAAGTGGGTGATGGTTTACATGCTCAAATGTAAGTGTTTCTCCCCTGAACCAAGGGTTGGCACTGCCTTCTGATGCTTCTCTCTTTTCTACCTCTGTAGACCAGCAGGAGAGCCCACGTTCTAATGATGCAATTTCCCAAGAAGTCACAGTCTGATGATGTCATTTCCAGTTCTGGTCTCAAGATCACTCCTTTTCCTGTATCCGCCATGTTTCCTCACCTGATCAGTTCTGTTTTGGACTCCAGTCTGTAAAGACCATATTCATTTTGCATAAAATATACGGGGACGGTTTCCTCATACCTTTATGATTGTTTCTGTTTCTCATTAGAGTGTCTTCGGACCTCCTCGCAGGCTCAGTCAAGGTATTTAATAGCCCGCCAAGTGACAAGTGCCGAGAAGCCACCCGGTGAAGGCATTTAGCCCCCTACTCTCCAGCTGCCATAAAATCCCGGATGTCCCAAAAGGAGATGTCATATTACATATTGTGAATTTCCCCTTGGGATTAATAAAGTATCTATCTATCTATCTATCTATCTATCTATCTATCTATCTATCTATCTATCTATCTATCTATCTATCTATCTATCTATCTATCTATCTATCTATCTATCTACCTACCTACTGGCCAGAGTAACCCACCAGATGGAACTCAAGCTAGAGCTACTGAAACCTTTGCCTTTCGTTTTGCAATTCCCGCTGAAGGGGAACAAGCCAACAAGCATTGTTTTTGATATTTTCCCATCTCCGGGCAATAAAAGTGACAACTCAATCGGCAGCCCAAAATATCTTCGCTGTAATCCTGAGATGTCATTCCTGCAAATGTGTTTTGCTCCAAAGGGGCTTCCATCTAGCCACTCTACCCTATATATACGATTGATGGAGTACAGCAGAAATGGTTGTGTTTCCAATAAGCTTTCCCTTCTCAGTAAAGAATTTCTCAAGCTCTGTTAGAGTGATCACTAGGCTGTCGGTCACCTCCCTGACCAAGGACTTTCTACCCTGATTACTTAGAAAGACTCCTGGTGGTTCCAAACTTCTTCCAAATCACAATTATTGAGAGCACTGTTCCCCTAGGAACACTTGAATCTTTACAAATAGTTTTATCCCCTTGCCCTGATCTATGCCTCACCACAGTTTGATCACGGAGGACAACAGAGAGTTCCTTGGGCTTGGTTTGTGCCCTGACATGCAATGTGAACAGTGGACCTTCTCTACACCGGTGTGTGCCTTTCTAAATGATGTCCAATCAGTTCAGTTCCGCACAGGCAGTCTCCAATCAAGTTCTAGACATGTTAAATTCAAGCAAACAGGATGCACCAGGTCACAATTTGGAGTGTCACAGCAAAGGGGCTGAATACTTACAAGAATGTGAGATTTTGCTTTTTGATTTTTTAATGAATTTGCAGAACGTTCGGAAAACATGTCATTATGGGTTATTAAGTGTAGAGCAATGAGCAAAAATGGCAAATGTATCCATTTAAAATTAAATCTGCAACACAACCAAGTGTGCAGAAAGTGAAGGGGTCTAAATACTCTCTGATCCCAACATATGTCTTGGGGGATGTAGGAGGGAATACCAAAGTACATGTGGAGAATGTGCAAACTCCCCAAAGACAATGACTGGGCATGGGATCCAATCTTAGGGATCAGAACAGCATGAGAACAGTTATTTAAAACTAGTCATTTAGCCCGTTACAATAACGGGCGCTAGAACAGTAGTGCGTAAACATTAGTAGGAACAGTCTATATTAAATGGCAAGGGACTTTGGTCGTATTTTTCTTTCTTTCAGCTTTTCTTTTGTTGATGGTTACTTGCTGAGCTGACCGTTCTTCGTGGGCTGCCGCTGTGTATTGTGTGTCTTTAATTATCTGTGACAGTAATACTGTCTTGTACGTCCGCTGGCTTGTACGTCCGTAATATACCTTTAATTTTCTCTGGCGGTAATACAGGCGTGCGCGTCGTTAATATGACTTTAATCTCCTCTGACAGTAATACTGGCTTGTATGTGGCTGTAATATGAGTCACTGTATTGTATACCTTTAATTTCCTCTCGCAGTAATACTGGTTTGTATTTCCAGAAAACGCCTGTAACTTTCTCTGACAGTAATATCGCGCATCGCACCGTGCCCCGCGCATGCGCACTTCACCAAAAGATACACACACACGGACACCTGGATGCACACAGGGATTTTATTAAGGGGATAAAGTTTCAATGAGTTAGTCAGTTTCTCCTATTAACTGGCAAGAAAATGATAATAATGAGTCAGCTTGGACAAAAAAGACATTTGCTATATGTAACATCAAGGCCAACTGGCTTCATTCAGACCCCTTGACCACTGCCAATCACACCCTAATGTGACTTAGTTCAGCATTACATTCTGGACATTTCTTAATCTGAAGTAAAAATGCATTTCACCCTGCAGTGTCTCCTCACTCTTGAGAAACCCATGTTTCAGTCTCGTTGATTTTGCTTGATTCCAGGGAGCCGGGAGAAAGCTTTCGGTCGCTTCTGTTTATTTCTCACAGAACGTATCTCCCACTTGAATGAGAGCATTTTTAGAGACGTTAATTTAGTTGAAAGAGTAGAGCTAGCCTAAAGAAAAAGAGAGAGAGAAGACAAGAGAGAGAGATGCAGAGCTCCCGCTGAGTGTGTCAGAAGGTGAACGCTCGTAGTGGAGGAGCCATCATTTAGCAGCGGGGACCTGAAAGTGTCAAAAGCAAACTGTGCAGAAAAAGGAATTTCAGCCACTCAAGCATTGACCCATGGAACATTTAGAAGTGCGTGTCTTTCACTTCAGTCTTCACACGCCTAGGCTTTGTACATTTCTTTAAATAAAAGCATTCGGCTAAATAAATAAATGCATCGAAGTAAGTTGATATGGGTCAGACTGAGTACAGTTTATGCTCATTAACAGTCACCTTCTCTCACGGTGTCAGCCTTCTGCTCAGCGCTGTCTGACAGCAAAAAGATTGTTAAAAAATCACAAACGAGGCTGAAACACTTTGAGGACATGAAGCCAAGGTGCCGCTAAGAGTAGAATAAGGAGCTATGGCTCAGGGATGCACGAGGCCTGGAACAACAGCCCCACATGTGATGTTCCTCCTCTGGCTGCGGTTCAAATCTTTGTTTTATGTCCTTATTATTAATTCCTTTGTTTACATTAATATTGCTAGTGTTTATTAGTATTCTTTGATTTTCATTTTGTCAATATTGGTTATGTCTCATGTACTTTGTGGGTGGTCCCCCAAGGGGCGGGGTCACCTGCCAATGATTGCCAGGATCTGTGCTCCACCCTATAAATTCAGAGGGTCTCCCATAATTCAAATGTGCTCTGGGAGTGGTGAGCCGTTTGTGTTTTGCTCTCCCTTTTCTGGATTTCTAGTATTTTTAAACATTTTGCTCTGTTTTTTGACTTTGGTGGGATACAGTATTGGGATTTGTTCGCTTTGGATTGCCTTTGTCTTTTAGGCAGTTCCATTTTACCTTTCAGCTCAATGGAGCTTGCTTTAGTTCACAGAATGATATTGTCAGGAATAAATCTTTACATTTTATAAGGATTCTTTGAGACCCTTTTTGTTTCTAGTTGGGTTTGTGATGGTAAAAAGCCCTTCCCTTACCCCAGTTGGCATTTTTGGAAATATTTGCGGGACTTATGTCTCACCCATACCCCTCCTGAGTGGGGTAAAAATGGTCTGTGGGGCTTAAACTTGGCAGGTCAGTTAGGACTTAGGCTCTGTTGACACTTGCCAGGAATTTGTATAAAACTTTGTTGGTATAATTATTGTTATTGTTTTGGTGTTATTTTTGGTGAAGGCATAATTGTTTTGTGAATAGATGGCTCAAACATGGCAAAAAAGATCATGAGAGGCCTTGAAAAAGACCCAAAGACCAGACCAGGACCTTCTCTGGCCAAGGCAGATATAGGCATCATGTCCAAACAGCCTGACCCCAAATTTCACAGGCAGGCTTTGGCCTGCACACTCCCCAGAATGGGAAACTGGCTTATCTGAATGTTTCTAAAAGATTAAATGCCTTTCAAGTAAGAGGATAAACCATTAAAGCTCTGGTTTGGGAGACAAGTCCAATGAAGAATGGTTATAAAATAAGAATAGTATTTAAATAACAAAAAGAAAACAAAGTAAAATATGAAAAAGGGTCAGCAGCAGGCAAAATAATTTGCCTAAAAAGACAACCCAAGGGTAACAAGTCCAAATTGAAATTCAAAAATCAAATCCAAACAGCTGAAAAATCCACAAAACCAGAAAATTGAAGCAGTCTGCATAGAAAATGCTGTGAACACTTCACTAAACCAATGAACGTCTGAGGGACTTACTGTCCAGTCTGAAATATAAAGGCACAGGGCGATGCCTTAGCAGTGACATCAAGGTGGCTGTGCCTCTCTGGGGTTCTGCCCACAAAACACAAGAAACATCAGAAAACTTAGATACACAGAAATACTAAATAATAAGCAAACATGACAAATTACATAAAAACAATAAATATAAGAAAAATAATCTTTCTGTAACCATACAAAAAATATACATAAGCCAGGAATCAACCCCTACCTGTAACATAATAATTTGTAGAATTAGTCACTGTGATGTCACACACAGCTAAGCAACGTTTACTATATACTAGAATTTTTATTTCTTTTCAGTGTCATCGAGACCCCTTCTTTGACGATTGCCAGAATCTCCCCCTTGGAGATTTACAGACGATCATCACTGGTCGGTAGAGAATCCCCCTTAGAGAATTGCTGCCAATCGTTTGTGGATCGAGGAAGATCGTCACAACAATATCAACTGCTTAATCAACCGACAGCGACCCACCATAGCCACGTCACTAACCATATTTGAGCCATTCAAATTATATACAATAGTGACTTGTGACATGCAGGCAGCATTTTGGATCACGACCAATAATTTAAGAAACCCATTCTATATAGTTATTAATTTTAAAAAAAGCACAGCTATGAATAAAGAATGGTACCAAAACATCCTCCAAGAGCAACTTCTCCTAAACATCCAAGAACAGTTTTGTGACTAACAAGGCCTTTTCTAGCATGATGGAGCACCAGGCCATAAAGTAAAAGTGATAACTAAGTGGCTCGGGGAACAAAACATCAACATTTGGAGTCCATGGCCAGGAAACTCCCCAGACCTTAACCTCTTTGAGAACTTGTGGTCAATCCTCAAGAGGCAGGTGGACAAAGAAAAAAAACTAATTCTGACAAACTCCAAGCATAGACTGTGCAAGAATGGGCTGCCATCAGTCAGGATTTTGGCCAGAAGTTGATTGACAGCCTGCCAGGGCGAATTACAGAGGTCTTGAAAAAGAAAGAAGGGCCAACACTGCAAATATTGACTCTGCACATAAACTTAATCCAATTGTCAATAAAAGCCCTTGAAATTTATCAAATGCTTGTGATTG
This sequence comes from Erpetoichthys calabaricus, assembly GCF_900747795.2. Lineage (NCBI taxonomy): Eukaryota > Metazoa > Chordata > Cladistia > Polypteriformes > Polypteridae > Erpetoichthys > Erpetoichthys calabaricus. The sequence continues at coordinate 318,680,229 of NC_041395.2, forward strand.
TACTTCAGTATACCACAGAAACATCTGACAAAAAGATCTAAAAACACTGAAGCAGCAAACTTGGTGAAAAACAATACTTGTGTCATTCTCCAAATTTTTGGCCACAAGTGTACATATTCTAATATGGGAAGGACAAAATTACATAGAAACCTTTTCAACCTCAAAAGTGAAAGTTATTACAAGATTAAAGAAACAGTTTAAAACTCAAAAATACTGTCTAGCACTCAAAGAAAAAACAATTAAATAAATAAAGAAAAAAAGCAAATACTTCAGATAACAGCTAAAAAAGAAAATAAGTGGAAAAACTAAGCTGGACAGAAACAAATAAAAAATAAACTAATTAGCAAACAATAAGACCATCAAAGAGGAAGGCCACACTGAGCACAATAGCAACAACAACCACAGTGTTTATTTTAATATTTATTTTCATGTGAAGAATGTACAGTAGCTCAAAGTGATTTACAAGATGTCAAAAAAAGTTTCAAGAAAAAAAACTTGATAAAAATAGGAATGAATACGTGGTACACGCAAATTAATAAATAAGAATAACTCAATACGCAATTAAATAACATAAATATACAAGTCATAGATAAAATTCTTGTTTCTAGATTTATTTTTCAAGTCTCTAATTTAATAAATTAACCAAAATTCCTAACTCAAATTCCTCAAAGTTGAAACTCCTAATCCTAACAGAAAATGTCCAAATACTTACAGTATCAAAGAACGGCTCCTTATGCTAACTAATGTCTATGACAGGCTGAGTCTTAAATAGACCTTTCAGGTAACTGCAGTCCTAACAACCACGGCACCTGAGCACAATAATTAACAATTATCAATTTAAGGGAAAACATAAAATAAAATGAAGAACTTTGCAAAGCAAGGAAATTGTGGGGTTAGATTCATAAAAGTAAGTATAAATATTGACAGCTGAAATCCACACAGATACGTTTGTTTGTGTGACATCACAGGGCGCAGTCACTTGAGCAACAATGCCCTGCATCGAAAATCATGTCATGTCATTTTCTAACCTGATTAATCCAGACCAGGGTCACAAGGGGGCTGCAGCCTGTCAGGAACTAACAATGGGCAAGGTGCCAGTCAATTGCTGGGTGAGCACACACAAACATGCACCAAACAGCCAGTTTAGTGTGACACAATCTAAAGTGCATGTCTTAGGACAGTGGAAGGAAAACAGAGCACCCGGAGGAAATCCATGCACACTTGGGGAGAACATGCAAATTTCATGCAGGGAGGTCTTGGGACATAACCTTTGGACTAAAAGACAGCAGCGCTACCACTGCACCACCCTGCATCGAAAATGCATTCATTAAACTCTGTTTATTGTACATTGGTTCGATGGGATGATTTTTGGGGTGTACAGGGAAATTCTTACTTGTATGTGTTAACTTCCTTAGTGTTAGACCCAAGCATCACTCGGGCTGTAAAAACAGTGCTAAAAGCGTTTGTCCTGAGTGTCACTTGGGCAACGGTATAGATGTGTCTTGTGTAAGACCCGAAGTTCACTTGGGCTGTAAAAGTGCCAACAACATTAGTGCCAAGTATTACTCAGACACTTCTCTTGCACAAGCTTCAGGCCTGAGGTTTACCTGTGCAATGGTGCAGATGTGTCTTTTCCTAGCCTCATAATGGCATCTCATAAGAAACGCCTCTCATCAGCAGTGATGATGAAGTGGATCTGTTTTCAGGAAGTGAAATTGAAACAGTCAACCAAGCCGAAAGGGATTCTGGGAATCTGAAAGTGACACTTGCGTCACTTGTACATGTGCAGTGTGCTATTCAGATTATAATTATTATTATGCATCATTATTATAATTATTTGTATCATTATTATACACTTCTGACTTTTAGTGTTTTGCATGTTTTACATTACAAAGTTGAGATTTAATAAAAAGTAATTTTACAAGCCAAAAAAATGCAATACTTTTTTTTGAGAATAAATGTAATGCATTGGAGGTTAATCAACATGCAACACGTCACTACTCTTCAGCACAATGATTAGTGAGTAGAACAACCTTACCTCGAAACTTCTCTTTTCCTTACCTTGAAATGCCTGTCTTCATTATCTTAAAACTTCTGTCTTCTGTATCGAAAATACAATCATATGAAAAAGTTTGGGAACCCCTCTCAGCCTGCATAATAATTTATGTACTTTCAACAAAAAAGATAACAGTGGTATGTCTTTCATTTCCTAGGAACATCTGAGTACTGGGGTGTTTTCCGAACAAAGATTTTTAGTGAAGCAGTATTTAGATGTATGAAATTAAATCAAATGTGAATAACTGGCTGTGCAAACATGTGGGTCCCCTTGTAATTTTGCTGATTTGAATGCCTGTCACTGCTCAATGCTGATTACTTGCAACACCAAATTGGTTGGATTAGCTCATTAAGCCTTGAACTTCATAGACAGGTGTGTCCAATCATGAGAAAAGGTATTTAAGGTGGTCAATTGCAAGTTGTGCTTCCCTTTGATTCTCCTCTGAAGAGTGACAGCATGGGAGCCTCAAAGCAACTCTCGAAAGATCTGAAAACAAAGACTGTTCAGTCTCATGGTTTAGGGGAAGGCTACAAAAAGCTATCTCAGAGGTTTAAACTGTCAGTTTCAACTGTAAGGAATGGAATCAGGAAATGGAAGGCCACAGGCACAGCTGCTGTTAAACCCAGCAGGTCTGGAAGGCCAAGAAAAATACAGGAGTGGCATATGAACAGGATTGTGAGAATGGTTACAGACAACCCACAGATCACCTCCAAAGACCTGCAAGAACATCTTGCTGCAGATGGTGTATCTGTACATCGTTCTACAGTTCAGCACAATTTGCACAAAGAACATCTGTATGGCAGGGTGATGAGAAAGAAGCCCTTTCTGCACTCACGCCACAAACAGAGTCGCTTGTTGTATGCAAATGCTCATTTAGACCAGCCTGATTCATTTTGGAACAAAGTGTTTTGGACTGATGAGACAAAAATGGAGTTATTTGGTCATAACAAAAAGCGCTTTGCATGGCGGAAGAAGAACACCGCATTCCAAGAAAAACACCTGCTACCTACTGTCAAATTTGGTGGAGGTTCCATCATACTGTGGGGCTGTGTGGCTAGTTCAGGGACTGGGGCCCTTGTTAAAGTCGAGGGTCAGATGAATTCAACCCAATATCAACAAATTCTTCAGGATAATGTTCAAGCATCAGTCACAAAGTTGAAGTTACGCAGGGGTTGGATATTCCAACAAGACAATGACCCAAAACACAGTTCGAAATCTACAAAGGTATTCATGCAGAGGGAGAAGTACAATGTTCTGGAATGGCCATCACAGTCCCCTGATTTGAATATCATCGAAAATCTATGGGAAGATTTGAAGCAGGCTGTCCATGCTCGGCAGCCATCAAATTTAACTGAACTGGAGAGATTTTGTATGGAAGAATTGTCAAAAATACCTCCATCCAGAATCCAGACACTCATCAAAGGCTATAGGAGACATCTAGAGGCTGTTATATTTGCAAAAGGAGGCTCAACTAAGTATTGATGTCATATCTCTGTTGGGGTGCCCAAATTTATACACCTGTCTAATTTTGTTATGATGCATATTGCATATTTTCTGTGAATCCAGTAAACTTAATGTCACTGCTGACATACTACTGTTTCCATAAGGCATGTCATATATTAAAAGGAAGTTGCTACTGTGAAATCTCAGCCAATGATAAACTAAATTCCAAAGAATTAAGAGGGGTTCCCAAACTCTTTGATATGACTGTAACTACCTTACCTTGAATTTGGGTGGTCTGGCTCACAGGATCCTCATTGTGGAAGACCCTAGCAGCTAGACCGGGCCAAGGGGACACCCACATAACACCTGGCTGTGGCAGATTGATTGTCATTTCCGGAGGGTGGGACTGGACTGAATGTCTACCTCAGGGGTTGCCAACTGGGATCCTGAGCTGTTTCGTCATGTGGTGGGTGCAGCAAGGCGCTGTACCAGTTCATGTTCCCCAACCAGACCTGACCTGACCTGATCTTGAATTTATAATAGAATTTTTCAGTGTGCAGAAGAAAGCTTTCTAGCGATGATGGTTTACATATTGTATTGAAATTCTGTAACACATTGATCATTTGTTGTTAATGTCTGGTATTTTTATTGTTATTCAGATGACTTCATCTTGTTCCATTGTGTGTAGCTGTTTGCATGGATGCCACCATCTACTATGTCCGGCCATGTTGATGCTGTGTGGTTGCTAGGCATGTGATGCTCATGCTGTGTGACCTGTGACACGAGCGTGGCCGTGATGATATGGATGTTCATTAAACAGCGTTACAGCTTTAAGCAACTATAGCAAAGTCCACACAAGAGACTACTGCTTGAAAAGCAACACAGATTAAGGGTTTTATTTCACCTTTGACTTTTATTTTTTCTAAAGGATTTGTCCTTGATGTAAATGCTTTTTATCATGGCCATAGTAATCTAAGATAGAAAAATGTAGCGTTAATTTGCTTAGCTTACCGAATGTCCTGCATTGGATCACACATGGACTTAACTACGGTGCAAGCAATCAAAGGATAGCAAAACCCAAATTCTTTGACACAAGTTCACCATTTTTAAAACTCAGACATCTTTTCAGAAATGAAAGCATCTCTCCTTGTATTTTTGTCATTGAAACGTTTCACTACAATTCAAATTTACAAAAGGTTGCATCCAGTAATGGAGTAGCAGCTATAATGTGTCAAAGATTTTCAAATGACATTAAAAAAAGGGGATTATCCATGATAAAGACGTCCTGGCTAGAGGGATCTACAAAGCCTATTGACGTCCTGGCTAGAGGGATCTACAAATCCTATTAGAAGTGCAAGGAATCAAACTGCAAGATGGGCACTTTAATTGTTCCATTTTATATATGGCTGGAGAAAGGAATGCTAAAATAGATGCCTCGTCACAACAATTTGGAATAGCTGCAGTAGAAGAGGAACCAGAATATATTATTTGCAGCAGAAACCATGTTATCTGTCATATAAATGAAGGGTCCAGTAGATGTTATTGATCTGGAATTAAAGGCTCAAAAAATGAAAACCATAAAACACTCCAGAAAGACAAATGTTTGTTCCTGAATCAGAGCTGTACTATGTGTCCTGCGTCTAGACGTTGTCACACGTGTACACTTGCCAAGCAGCTTAAAGGTTTGAGTGATTTTCATTCCCCACCGAGACATGAGGAGGTGCTGAGTAATAACAATCTCTCTTCTCCTCCCTCTGCAGAAAAGAAGACTGACACTGTCCCGTCTATGACGTCCGCCCACCTGGGCACACCTCTTCTTCACAGAATACCTCAGAAATTGAGGAAATGCCATCTTCTCCAGTCAGCCTGAGCTTAGGACAGAACAACTCAACTTTGGTACTGTTATTATGCATTATTTTTCTGGTTTAATTTGCGGGGTTGGCCACCAGGTGCCCCAAAACACTTTTCTGACTTTGTTCTCTTTTTACAATATTCAGAAATCTCTAGCACTCACTAGATTATACAGAGATAGTTTGGTGACCGAGTTTCAAAATAAAATAAAGGACTGCATATTTTCCATGGGAAGATAAACTGTCAATGGGAAGTTATCTATAGTTCCTATGGATTTAATGGCATCACTAGTGTTGGTGTCACCCAGTGTGGTACCAAAGGCTGGATTAAGACCCCCACAAGCCTTTGTGACATAGATAGATAGATAGATAGATAGATAGATAGATAGATAGATAGATAGATAGATAGATAGATAGATAGATAGATAGATAGATAGATAGATAGTGTGGTACCTGGATGGGGGAGGCACCCAGTCGGGACACCCTAGAAGACTGGAGGAGGGCTTGTGCCTCCTCCAGACCTCGAGGGGGCGACCGCCCTGGGGGCCACGGGTACAGAGCTGGGAAGCTCGACCCTGTAGGGGCCCATGGTCACCGCCAGGGGGCACCTTAATACCAGTAGGACCCTAGACCTCAGCACTTCCGCCACACTGGGGAAGAAAAGAGGGGACACCCGGACTGTTTCCGGGTATACAGCCGGCACTTCCGCAACACTGGGGCATGTAGGTGGAAGGTTGCCGAGGACAGCACCTGGAGCACATCCACCCATTTAATGCAGTGCTGCTATTCCAACTCTTAATGGCACACAGACACTTGATTGTTTCATTGAGTGGGGTGGGTGGCCATCCCTTGGTGATTTCAGCCCTTGGACACTCGATTGTTTCATCAAGTGAGGAGGTTTCCCACTTGGTGATTTCAGCACATGGACACTCCACTCCCACAACACTGTTTAATCGTTATGTAATTATTTTGCTATGGTCACACACATGCGAGTAGGAGGAAGCTGAATGGACCAAGTGAGGGTAATTCCATGCCAGGCCAGGGGGTTGCGGGGTGTGCTTAACCTTCTTCTGTTGTCTCTACAGACCAAACACGTAAAAACCTGTCTGACTCATCCCTGAAGATGTCACTTCCGGTTCCAGCGCCCAGAAGAACGTCACTTCCGGTTCTGTTAAATCACTTCCGCTCTTGGTATTTAAAGCTGCCATCTTAACAACAGTTCTTGTTTGGACTCCAAACTGTTTCCCCACCTGAGTCAGTAATAAGATAGATGTCATTAAATATTTTCAGGAGGGTCGTCTGAACACCATGATAATGTCTAAACCCAGATTGGCAGATCTCAAATTAATTATTGGAGTTATGATGATCAACCAATTGATTATAAACACTTCTTTATAATATTTTAGCCTAAAATTACAATTGGGAAATCAGGCAAATATTAGCTAATTAGAAAATTAGCTAGTGTCTTTGTCACTACTGGTAGCATGAGGCAGTACCTGCAGTCGATTCTGGTTGCACAGACAGTTCAGCTCCTCCAGGATGGCACATCCATACATGACATCCATCCATCCTTGGAAACTGGACCTGTGCATTCAGAGGTTATGCCTGCCAAAAATTTATTATTAATTCCTTTTCAATGTCTGCTTATGTTGTGAAGTGTCATTTGTTATGAAATAACCAAAGATTCATCTCTGGCTCAGGTGAATTTTTCTTTAATTGGATACAGTATATCTGTAATGTGTATCCTACATGTGCTACCTGTCTAAAACAGGTTGAAATCTAAATAATCTATATAGATCTCAGTATTAATGTTTGCAGTGCACCATCTTTAGGAATTTATTTTGAATTGCAGATAGTAACAAAAAAAACTTTTGTTTGTCACTCTAACAGATGGTGCATCACAGACATCTGTAGTAATAAAACACCTTACTATAAATGTGTGTGATGTGCCATTTGTTGGAATGACAAATGCAATCATTTTGTTATTACAAACGTTTGTGATGAGCCATCTGTTGGAATGACCGAGGAATAGCAACCATATAGACACACAGACACTTGTCGTTTTATTAAAGTGGATTATTTTATTAATCATATTCTTGTGCTTTTTGTGTTTTGCGTTTTGAATATTGTGTTGTCTATTAATGATTTGGTGTTCAGTGTTTGTGTATTATGGGCACATGTCAGAAAGTAATTTCAGGAGGCAGGTCTACCTTGGCATCATATCTCTAGGGCTCCCTTGAGCTTATATATTTTTGTTTGAGGATCAAAGTTCTTTACAGTAGAATTTAGAGTTGTGAAATAAAGATCAGCATTGTGAGTAGTATTTAGATTTTTTTGGTTTTGAATAGTTTTTCTCTGTTTTTTTTATACTGCACATTTTGGAATGGAATTATGGATTAGCTTTGATTTCTTTTGGTTACCTTTTTAGACAGACAAATCTTAATTTTATTTGGCCTTGCCTGGTTGTGCTGTTTTTTTTTTCATTATATAATAAATTCTTTAAATATGTGTCCTGCGGTGAGTTGGCGCCCTGCCCAGGACTGGTTCCTGCCTTGCGCCCTGTGTTGACTGGGATTGTCTCCAGCAGACCCCTATGACCCTGTGTTTGGATTCAGCGGGTTGGAAAATGGATAAAAGAACTTTGTTAAGTTTGTCCATAGACCAGAGGTTTACAGTTATCCTCTCCTCTTAAAAGGGCACGGCACTACTGATTTTATTAACTTTTTTTTAAATCATCTATTACCATTTTGAATATCTGTTTTCATTCACAGCATCATTAGCAGCACTAGGATGCCACGTGGTTGCTATGCATGTGATGCATGTGTCCCTTGAGCCATGACATCATGGTCGCCATGTTATAAGAGACAGCAGGGGTTGTGTGAAAAATTTAAAATCAAAAACTTTGGTAACAGTTTAGTTTAGGTACTGCAAAAATGAATCTATTACTCATTTACGTCTATGTTTCACATTTCTTTGGGTCTTCATAACACTTATAAAGCACCAGTAAAGAGTTTATTCATCTTTGAAATGTGACCTGCTAACAAAATGTCACTCTGGAGTGGTCTGAGGTGTCGTAACTGAGATGCATTTCTCTTGATATTGCCTATTTAGTATAACACCTGTGAATCCTTCATATTAACAAGTCGTTTTACCATCACGTCAATACACCACACTGCACAGAGACGAATAACCCATCTACTGATGGTTTATAAGTGTTATTAAGGCCAAAAGAAAAATTTGCTAAATTCTTGTTACATAAGAGTAAAGGAGTAAGAGATGCATTTTTGCGGTACCTAAACTAAAGTGTTGCCAAAACTTTAAGGATAAATCTTCTGAAAGATTTGTGTTCAGCAAACAAAAATATTTAGGAAAGTTTTCTTTTTTTTACAAAGGCTTTGTTTAGTCTTCGAGTTCATTTTCCCATTTTGTCCTTTCATTTATGGCTTGCAGGGGTGCTCAGCTCCCCAAACCTGACACAGACAGACACAGGACACAAGTTCAGCAACACACGTTATTTTTTTTTATTTTCCAGTGGGAAATGCTTCCCTTTTGGTTCCTACCTGCAGCACAGTACATAAGCACAATAAACAGCAGTAAAGCACTTTCTTTTATTGTTCTTCTTCTTCTTCCTCCTTTCTCTCTTGTCCACCTCCACTCCTCCCATGAAGCCTCATCCTCCTCTTCCCAACTCTGCACCCCAGAGCAGTGGCAGTGGGCTCCTTTTATGCTACACTTGGGACCACTTCAGGTGGCCCATTAGCACGATCCAGAAATACTTCCGGGTGAGGCAGAACCCAACCTGGTAAGGCTCTGCAGTCCCTGCAGCTCCCCCTGGCGGCACCCATGGAACCCAACAGGACTGTGCCGAACTCCAACTCCCATTTAGCCTTGTGGGAATCTGAAGTACCACTCCAACCCAGGGGGGCTGCCATCTATCATTAATGCCCTGAGCAGACTCTCTCCACCCACCGGTCCTGCCACTATAGAGGCGTCCCGGCCAGGTAAGGGCCCATGGCCATCCGCCACAGATTTTTGCCGTTTCCCTAGCTGAATTTATCCTGTAATTTCAGGACATTATTTGTAAGATTCCTTTAAATGAGCAACAGTTCAGATCTCAGCCACTCTGATTATATCACTAATTGTTCTTAACAGTCCCGTTCGATAAAAAAAATGAACAAAGCTTTACACTTAAATCACTGTGGGTGGGACGGACTGCCTTACACAACTTAGTAGAAAAGAAATACAAACACAGACTATATTTTACTTCATAGATCTCAAACTAAATTTTAATGAGGGCCAAAAATAACACTTTATTCAGGGGTGGGGGTTGATTTGTTTTCAATCCTATTTTTTGTAAAAATTGATCTATTTATATTGAATGATCTGCGGTGGGTTGGCACCCTGCCCGAGTCTGGTTCCTGCCTTGTGCCCTGTGTTGGCTGGGATTGGCTCCAGCAGACCCCTGTGACCCTGTGTTTGGATTCAGTGGGTTGGAAAATGGATGGATGGATGGATGGATGGATGGATGGATGGATGGATGGATGGATGGATATTGAATGATGACAATAAAATCAATAAACTTAAAAAAATAAATAAAAAAAAATAACACTTTATATACCCAACACAGGCTGGAATACATCACCAAACAACAGCTGTCACATTTTTTTACAAACAAGACACACAGGTACCCTGTCTGCTCATCACACTCGCATGTTCTGCCTTGTGTCTCTCTGGAAACTGTCTTCCCACATTCCACTAAGATACTGCAGCGAGTTCAGAAAGTTGCCAGCAACCACAGCACTGAAATCAGCACTGAGTGCCTTTGTGGACCTGGAGAAAGCATATGACAGGGTGCCACGAGAGGAGTTGTGGTATTGTATGAGGAAGTTGGGAGTGGCAGCGAAGTACGTAAGAGTTGTACAGGATATGTACGAGGGAAGTGTTACTGTGGTGAGGTCTGCGGTAGGAGTGACGGATGCATTCAAGGTGGAGGTGGGATTACATCAGGGATCGGATCGGAGTCCTTTCTTATTTGCAGTGGTGATGGACAGGTTGACAGATGAGATTAGACAGGAGTCCCAGTGGACTATGATGTTTGCTGATGACATTGTGATCTGTAGTGATAGTAAGGAGCAGGTTGAGGAGACCCTAGAGAGGTGGAGATATGCTCTAGAGAGGAGAGGAATGAAGGTCAGTAGGAACAATACAGAATACATGTGTGTAAATGAGAGGGAGGTCAGTAGAATGATGAGGATGCAAGGAGTAGACTTGGCAAAGGTGGACGAGTTTAAATACTTGGGATCAACAGTACAGAGTAATGGGGATTGTGGAAGAGAGGTGAAAAAGAGAGTGCAGGCAGGGTGGAATGGGTGGAGAAGAGTGTCAGGAGTGATTTGTGACAGATGGATATCAGCAAGAGTGAAAGGGAAGGTCTACAGCAGGGGTCCCCAACCCCCGGTCCGCGGCCCACTACCGGTCCGCAGCCGTCTGACAGCCGGGCCGCGAGAGAACTGCCGGCAATGGCGACTCACTCAGACTTTTCAGAACGCTTGGCGGGCGGGGCTTTGCAGCGGTGCAGAGAGAGGAGAGAGACTGAGGTGAGAGAGTATTACAACAAAGTATTGTTATGGTCCCGACAGTTTACCCTTATGACATGAGTCTATAGAAATAGTTCTATATAGTTACTACGAAGTACATTCAACAGATGCTTTTGTGGTCGCAGCTCAGTTGTGCACATTTGCACAACGATCCCCAAACAGAAACATTGTAAAAAAATCTCTTTCTTTGAACTTTCCTTGTACTGTTTTTATTTTTTATTTATTTATTTTTGCTGTTTTTGTTGTCTGTGGTTTTCAGTGATACCTTTTGCTTATTGCTTGTCAACATTTGAAAAACACCCATTGGAATTTAACTCACTGTCACCCTCCTATAGAAACGGCAGACACGAAAAAAAGATAGCAGTGTTAATGTTTGTGATGTGCAATCTGTTGGATTGGCAAATGTAAAGCATATGTCTTTGTTATATGCAAAAAAAGAAGAAAAATCTCAGATTGCAAACATATGCAAACTGCTTAATAACTTTAATAATAATAGAAATGTTATGTAAATTGAGTATAAAACTAAACCCCCCCCCCCCCCCCCCCGACCGGTCCGTGGAAAAATTTGCATCTAATAAAGTGGTCCTTACCGTAAAAAAGGTTGGGGACCACTGGTCTACAGGACGGTAGTGAGACCAGCTATGTTATATGGGTTGGAGACAGTGGCACTGACCAGAAAGCAGGAGACAGAGCTGGAGGTGGCAGAGTTAAAGATGGATAGGATTAGAAATGAGTACATTAGAGGGTCAGCTCAAGTTGGACGGTTGGGAGACAAAGTCAGAGAGGCGAGATTGCGTTGGTTTGGACATGTGCAGAGGAGAGATGCTGGGTATATTGGGAGAAGGATGCTAAGGATAGAGCTGCTAGGGAAGAGGATAAGAGGAAGGGCTAAGAGAAGGTTTATGGGTGTGGTGAGAGAGGACATGCAGGTGATGGGTGTGACAGAGCAAGATGCTGTGGCGACCCCTAACGGGAGCAGCCAAAAGAAAGAAAGAAAGAAAGAAAGAAAGAAAGAAAGAAAGAAAGAAAGAAAGAAAGAAAGAAAGAAAGAAAGAAAGAAAGAAAGAAAGAAAGAAAGAAAGTGGTAGTAGGGAGAATTTGCAGCTTAAGCACGTTGATGCATCCCAATCAGATGGCACGGGACCACATTAAAAAAAAACAGGTATAGATGCAGTGGTGATGGACAACACTGATGACATTCTGAGTTGATCAGAAATGGATTATCAATTACATTAAACACAAGTCCGTCATTGTCTAACCTGCCTTTTTCATCACAGGGCAAGCACACACCTGGGCTAATTTAGGATCGCCAATCCATCTAACTTGCATGTCTTTGAACCGCGGGAGGAAACCCACACAGGGAGGACTTGTGATGTGCACTCTGCTCTCCTTACTGTGAGGCAGCAGCACTACCACTGTGCCACCAAGTGGCCCATTAAACACAAGTGAAAATGAAAATACATTTTCTATCCACACAAGGGGGCTTCGCCCCCTGCTCGCTTCGCTTGCCTACCCCCGGCGTTTTGAACCCGTGCCCGCTGGGCAGCCGTAGTTTCAGATGCGTGTTGCAGGAGCTTGCGTTGTTTTGATCCCATGCTTGCCCTACTTCTGCGGTTTGAGACGCGCGTTGTAGGCGTATATCCGTCAGTCGAGCTCGTTCGGTTTGAACCCGTGCCTGCTTTGCCTCTGCAGTTTCAGATGGTGGGTCACGTTCGGCATTTTGTACAATCCCAAGCAGCACATTATTCCTAACTTCACTCCGCAGTAGTGTCACGCACAATATGGCGGCAACGCCTGCGCCTTCCGTATTATGTCGGGTTTTACCATGCTGTGTAGGCGCCTTTGCCTTTCGTACTTTCCCGCACCTTCCGATGCGCGATGTAGGCGCCTGCACCTTCCGGGTCTGCCTCCACTGTGTGGTGTGGACGTTAGTAAACTGTCGTTTTTTCTGCTTTTATATTCTGTCCCTCACTGTGCATGTGTTTCGTGCCTAGGTTTTTTTGAAGCTGTTGCATTCCAGTTTTCATCATCTGTAACCCGCTCTCCATGTGTTTGGCCCCGTTCTTTAACCTCTTTATGATGTTTTACTTTGTTTCCTACTCTGTCTTTTATTTCTGACCTCGCTTTATCCTGCTTGCGGCATGTCAGATGGTTCGTAGTCTCTCCCGTTTCGCTCTGGGGCGGGGGGGCTTTGTGTGGCATCTGCGCACTATGTCTCCTGCGTCCACGGGCAGGTCCCTGCGTCCATATCCGGTTTACCATTCTCGGTTAGTAATATGGATTCAACAATGACGTCAGCAGGAAGACTTAAGAATCATGTAGGGTGGTGACAGTTGTCAGGTAAACCGAGACCTGTGCAGTATTAAAAGGTTAGAGCCCAAGGAGAGCCAAGCTCCCATCTCCTTTCTAAGACTGTCACATCTTCTGCATCATGCAGAAATGGTAAAGTGTGACATGTCGTTTTCTTTTCACCTTTTCTTCTTAGGTCAGGCAGCCAGTTTCAATTCTAACTACACGTTGGTACAGTGGTTGTCAAACTGTGGGGTGGACCCCCCTAGGATGGCGCGCAGTAAGAAAAAGGGGGGCGTGAAGATCTGAAAAAAAGAAAACAAGAATAGAAAATATGAAAAATACACCTATTGAAACCAAAACAAATTAACTTCTACTAACTACATTCTGATACTAGAAAAATAAATATAGAGTTAGATAAATGTCGATAAAAGTTAAGTAGGTATAATAAAACATGCATCTATGATATATCATTAATTAAAAAAGAACACATTGGTATTAGTGGGCTCCTTTCAAAAAAACGTTAGGGAGGTGCGATTAAAACTGTTATGAAAACTCGGGTTGCAAATACTTAAAGGTTGAGAAAAGCTGTGTTAGTAGCTTCAATACACTTTGCTGTGCAGGTAAATGTGGGAAAAGAGTGGAGATGCACTTTAATGAAAGGTGTAAATGTAATCCACCTAAATTATATACAGATGTAAACTGCACACTAAAGGGGGTCTTTGTGAAAATGAATAGTCAGCATGGTCCATATGTTAAAGGTCCAGTGGAGGAATTCAGCCTAAGTTTGACAGCCCTGTTTTACTTAATCAGATTCTTTACACTTTAAACAACACCATATCTGCCTTGTGGCTTAAAAATCCAACAATTAATCAGGTAAAAGAAGTTGATAATAACAGAAAATGATAAACACACAATAAAAATAACTAAAATCTGCTTTATTTAAAAACACTAGACCCAGAGAGCAAAACATTACTGTTCAAAACCGGTCAGCTTTGCAGGCACATAAAAACATGGAATTCAATGTTCTACATTGTTTGAAAAGTCTAGAAATTACAGCACATATTCCACAAGCATCTATTAACAGTAATATTGTAAAGAAATGCAGGCAATAGTCAAAATGGTCCTTTCTGTAAACCAACAATGACATTTCACTCCCAGATTTTCATTTTTTTTAGTTGGTCCTCAGATGATGATTACCATAATTTCCTCATTCAATTTCAACAATGTTACAAAAAAAATCATCAAAATTGTTAGTGTCCCATAATGCAAATCTCACAAAAATGATTAAGAGATAATCCAGGGAATTCAATAGCTTTTTCTTCCAGTCATTTTCTGTTTGGCATTTATAAATTGAGAGCAAATGTAGATTTTCGATTTCATTCTGATGTTTTTTAAGATGATCAATAGCAACAAAACACACTTAAATAAATATTTTAAGATTTCATTTTCAAATACTATAAGACATGTTAATGTCCATCCATCCATCCATCCATTTTCCAACCCGCTGAATCCGAACACAGGGGTCTGCTGGAGCCAATCCCAGCCAACACAGGGCAGGAACCAATCCCGGGCAGGGTGCCAACCCACCACGGGATACATACAAACACACCCACACACCAAGCACACACTAGGGACAATTTAGAATCACCAATCCACCTAACCTGCATGTCTTTGGATTGTGGGAGGAAACCGGAGCGCCCGGAGGAAACCCACGCAGACACGGGGAGAACATGCAAACTCCACGCAGGGAGGACCCGGGAAGCGAACCCAGGTCCCTCAACTGCGAGGCAGCAGCGCTACCCACTGCACCACCGTGCCGCACATGTTAATGTGTTGTGGGTAATTTATTCTTATTGGCCTTGCACATATAAATGACAATAATTCAGAGTGGCCAAGGATTCTCAGTAGAAGCTCACATATGAAGCAAAGATTTTTGATAAACTTCCCATGGACCTACTCACAAAAAACAATGGTGGTGGTGGTGGTGGTGCACATTTGAAAATCCCAGATGACCAGTGACATCACTTCCAGCCTGCCTCGACAAGCCCCGCCTCTTCTAATAGCAAATCTCATCTAAGCCCACAGTTAGAAGTCAGCATTCTTTGTTGGATGATCCTCCACAGAGGAATGACCATCTTGAGAAGCTTACTAAACTCTGGGAAGACTGGCAAGAATTTATTTATTTATTTAATTATTGTTTTGAAGAGTTTAGACATTAAAAAGTGTATCCCACAGGAACTCAAATCTTTTGCGAACTTATTCTGCTTTATGTACAGTAGATAGAACATTACAGTTTGTGCAACTGAGTGCCCATGCCAGGTGAGTTCCTGCCTTGCAGTCAATGCTACCGAGCTGGGCACTGTCCTCTGTAATCCTAAAAATGGGTAGATAGTTACCTTTTAGTATGACAATAAAGAATTTCCCTCTCTGAGTTTTTTTTTCTGTTAGTCATTTAAAATTAATTATGGGAACAATCTGTTAACAAGAAAATTAATTGTTAAATTTGTATTAGATAGACACAAGAAAATATAGATAATTAGCTTTATTTAATATTAATAAAAATGATATATTACAGTATAGATATAAAGTATTGTGTTATTTTGAATAATTCGCCAATTTCAAATGTGATCTGTTTGTTGGTTGCCTTTTTCTGGCAGGCTGGAGATGTGTTAGTTTTGTCTGGGGTGGAGAGAGCACAGGCACCTGGTGGATGAGGAGCTGAAGGACATGGTGGTCTGTACTATGACAATATTTCGAAACCTCGGTCCTGATGTTGCTTTTAAGTACTTTGCTTTATAAATCACATTTAAAGGTCAATGGTAATTGCCCTAAATATGTGCTGTTTCACATCTCTGTGCTCATCAACCAGTGACTGCTACAATGATAGGACTGTAAAAGAAATGAGAAAGCAAAATCTTTCAAAATTATTCAGTTGCTGAGAACAAAGCACAAACAGGCCTTGCAAAATTATATAATGTAAGGAAAATTAACTGTAATGGAGGGCTGGATCAAGAGAGGGACTACAAACCATGATCAGGATGGCTACTTGGCCATAAAAACACCAGGTGGAGACTGCACTGCTATTGGCACCTCATTAGAACATTACATACATTTTGGCAAGAGCAGGCCATTCAGCTCAACAAAGCTTGCCTAACCTATCCACTTAATTCCTCTAAAATAAGATCAAGTAAAGTTTTGAAGGTCCCTAAAGTTCTACTGTCTACTACATGGCTCGGTGACTTATTCCATGTATCTATACGACCTCATACCAGCGTAATTAAGCATTCATTGTCAAGAGGTGCTAAGTCCCATTATTATGCAGGGTGCTCCATAAGTACTAAAAATAGGGTTATAGGAGTAGAGGAAGGACAGTGGAGAACCATAAAAATAAAACCCTAGAAATCCTCCCATCCAGTAGGTAGCAGCAGAGACATCCATTGGTTTAAACATAGTTTTTTGGTAGCAAATGTCATGGACTCTCTACCTGGGGTTTCAATGGCTCTTTTATTGCGAGGTGGGTCTCATGGTTCCAGATGGCATTCCTGAAACAGGAGATCAATGCCAGGATGTCTCTTGGTTTTTGCTTCAAAGCTGGGAGGAAGGAGCTTGACTGACATAAGGATGATAAACCAGAGGTGTGGATAAAGAAAGGTAAATGTTGAGAAGCAGGACGAGATGAGAGGCAATAAGACACTGCAGGTGGACAAATGGACCATTCACCCTTGCCAAGTGGAAAGGGCATGAAATGTGTGTGCAGTTTAGGGTTTTGTTTATTCATTTTATTTATCCCTAATGGTCTTTTAATACCATGTACTCTTCTGTACAATTTGCTTGTTTTACTTCTTTACATTATTTCGACATCAGAGTTAAGGTCTATGGATGCTGCATTAGCTGCAGCCGTTAGGTAGCAGCACCATAAGGGACCTCTCCTGCTGCTTTGTGGCTAACAAACAGCGAACATAAAAGAAGCAGCAGCTACTGTAAGTGTGAGAGGGTCGTTGGTGACAGGTTCACAGTAGGTGCAGCTGATAGGAATAGGGCTGACTGCACCAAATTGTTCCATCAATGGCCACGATTGCAACCAGGCCTAAAGAAATAAAACAGTTGCATCCAATTATGAGTGTGTCTTTGGTGAATGGTTCATAGCAGGATTGGGCTCTGTCAGTGACAGGTTGAGGGTGGACAAAAATAAGGAGACAGGAAGAAAGTGGATGAGTGATCCACCCTCTCTAAGGATGTTTAAAATTTGTATCCAGACCCAGTTGGTGAGCATTTCATAAATTTCCTCAGTGCGCAAAACCCATCCACACACTTTCAGTGTTCTCAATGTTTTATGTGCCTCTCATTTCTTGCTTGCAATCTCATTTGACAGCCATGTTCAGTGTGAGCAACTATATGGCACCTTATAGTCTGACCAGAACTTTGAGATATTAAATGGGGTAGCTCCATTTTAGTTTGTGTGTATTCTAAACTGAAGTGGTGCACCTAACAGTATCAAGAACGATTTCACGTTTGAAGTGCAGCATTCCCAACATTCACTCAAGTATATGCGATCAATACCAACAAAACATTCATTTGTAACCTTATGTAGATATGGATTCATATTTTCTGTTGTACTATGTCTTGAATAAAGATGATGTAGAAAATGGAATGACTAGTTGATTATGATAAAGCTTAAGATGAGCTCTGTGCTGCGTAGTTCACATCCTTCATTAAAGTGCATGTTGGCATACAATCATCCATCACAACAAGTTACAGTAACTTCAGTCGGGAAACCTGAGGAGCCACCACTCCCTGATTTCCCTAAATGGACATTCAGACTTTGGCACAGATGAACGCTTGGCTATACAGAGTTGTTCCTGCAGCTCAGTCGCAGTGATGTCTTTGATATTTCCGTGTGCATAGTGGAAAGAGGAAAATGCTCATAATCCTCCTCCAGTGGGTGGCATTTGCAGTGAAACACCACGGATTTCACCTCCTTTTTAAAGTTGTTGTTCAAAAAGCCATAAATGATTGGATTAACACAGGTGGACACCATGGCCATCAGGTGGCACAAGGAAAAGACAAGGTCATGGTGACAGTACATCACAGCCTCATAATTCCAGTCGGCCACTGCATTAAATGTGTTCAGTGGCAGCCAGCAGACAGCAAAGGCGGTGACCAGTGAAACCAGCATGACGTTGATCCTCTTGCTATGGGTCATCCTTCGGTTCTCCTCGCACGTCCGGTCCAGCATGTCCTTCCTCTTCTGCAAGCGGAAGTAGACCCTCAGGTAGCAGACAAGAATGAAAATGAGAGGGGCGCAATACTGAAAAATGAGAAGGGACGTGGTGTAGATCAGCTTGTGCTTGTGAGAGGGCCAGTTCTCTGTGCAGACTGCCTTGTCTGCTAGGGACGCCATTAAGGGACTCAACTTCTTATAGGGCTCATCGGTCAAAATGTGGAATGCCAAGAATGGCAGCGAGATGAAACAAGCAAGCATCCAAATGAGGACCACGGCAAAATACGCTTGTGGCACAGTGGGCTTCCAGCCTGCAGGGTTGATGATCAATTGGTGTCTCTCAAGAGCAATTAAGACAAGGGACAGGATGGAGACCGTCACTGACATGCACTGGATAAAGGGCATCATTTTGCACAAAACATCCCCAAAGATCCAATAATCCATTAGTGTGTAAACCACAGTGAAAGGCAGACAGAAGGCGCAGACCATGATGTCAGAGAAGGAGAGGTTGGCAATCAAGATATTGGTGACGTTTGCCTTTTCTTTCTGCTTGACAATCACACAGATCAGGCAGATGTTGCCAACCAGCCCCACAATGGTGACCATGCAATACAGGACCACCAGAGCAAAAGTGAGACCCGTTGAGCTCTTACACGGCTCATCCATGAAAGGTGGAAACTCGTGCCTGCTGCTGTTAAAGATGGGGGAACGGTTTGGAAGTGAAAAGTTTTCCTCCAGGTGGTTCGGTCTGCTCCTGTTCATGATTGAGAACTTCAATGTGGAAAATGAAGGACAGCAGAACTTATGCAGACCATGCTGGGATGTAGGTGGGAATGGGAAGTGAAAAGATTATCATCTGAAAAAAAAGAAAGAAAGAAAATGGATGAGAACAAAGATGAAATGTGAGGTTTCTGTCACTTTGACCATTTCTGCATAATAGGAATTTTAACGTCAGGTCATATTGGTCTACAAACAAATTATTGTAACACATCCCTGCTACTTATTGTGTGTCTCTTATCCATCTCCAACCAGGCATTGAATCAAAACATGGTGCCGTTTACAGAACAATTTAATTGAAACAAACAATCTTAACAAGAATACATAGTGGAGTTATAAAATATTCAGATCCATTCACTTCTTCCACATTTTGTGCTAAAATTGTTTAAGTTAATTAATCTTTCCTGAATCAAGTGACATTCAATGCCATAGAATAGCAACACGATAACAAGATTTTGGAAGATTTACCACATTTATTAAACACCAGTAATGGCGCACTGCATGATAACGTGCAGTGAATACACTTGACTTGAGCGTTCATAGTTTTCATCCTCTTTCTCTGTATGTTTAGCATTCGTTTGCTCAGAGGTTGATGCGCTTGCTGCTTCCTGAGCAGCTCTTCTTTTCTCCACCCTAGTGGCCTGCTTCTTCTCTTCTTTTGTCAGCATCTTCTTGTGTTAAAACTGATTAAGTCAGATTTTGGGTTGCAATTACTTAGTACGTTTTCCTTAAATTTTCACTTAAGCTGGCACCTAAGTCTTCAATCTGCCTGAAGAATGATTTAAGATATGAAGAGGTAGGGGATGTGACGCAAAAGGTGGTAGGGATGAGAACGGTGGCTATACTCATGCGCCGCCTGGCCACCCTGCTGGCTGCTGTCAAGAGTTGATCCTACAATAAAATAAAATAAAAAAGTAATAAAAATCATCACCCCGAAAGTGGACAGTAGAGGTCACGTAGTATATGTGTACCAAATTTCAGGTCAATAGTTCAAACGGTTTGCAAGCTAAAGGTGATTTAAAATCCTGGAGAGACAAACAGACAGCCACGGTAGCATATTTTATAAGAAGATAACAAAATATCACATTCACACAAGTATTCGGACCTTTGCTATAATACTCGAAATTTGGTTCAGCAGCATTCCATTCGATAGATCATCCATGAGATGTTTTCACACCTTGTTTGGAGTTGTGGTCATTTCAATTAATTGCAAATGATTAGGAAAGGTCTACACCCATCTATAGAAGGTTCCACAGTTGAGCAAAAACCATGCCGTGAGGTCTACAAAATTCCCGGAGGAGCTTAGAGACAGGATTGTGTTGAGGTTCAGATCTGGTCAATTCCTTCAGCACTGAAGGTTCCTAAGAGCACAGTAACCTTCATATCTCTCTGTTATAAAAAAAAAATCCTTGCCTTGAAAGCAAAAGCAGGGCTACGATACATGATCTTCTCGGAAGATATTTAAAAGACATGCGAGACCAAAGTGACTTGCCACGGTGCGTCTCATGGGGACCGTAAACATGAGACATTGTGCCAAGAGATTGACCCAGGGCCGTAGCAAAAAGGACAGCGGCTGTACAGGCTTTAAAAAGATCGAAGGGCAGAGCGATAGCAACTAAAAACCAACCCGACCCCCCCCCGAACACGAGCAGCGTTATACATCCTGCAAGAAAGAATTCAACCACGCCCGGGGCCAGAAATAAAAGACAGATATTGCTTTTACAACGTCACGCGAGACTAGGCAGTGAGCCATCATTTAAGACAAGTCAACAGACCTCTAAGCTAGCAGTTGTTGGATTACTTTTGGCAGGCAAGCATCATGTGCTCTCAGATCTTGCAAGACACACTCTACTTACAATCTATCAAATAAGACAACGGGGCAGCAAAACATTCAGTCTTGTGAAGGATTTGAGCACATACAGATCCGGGGTCTCAGCGCATATAAAGCGTATATGGACAATACGTTATAAATGAAACGATGATGAATAAGCGAAGAAGAAAGCAGCACAGAGAAAAGAGTCTCAAAAGCGTTGGAAAGAAAAAAGAAAAAATAATCTAGGTGCAAATTCAGAAAATAAGGCAAGTAATTATCAGCCCGTAACAAGTGGAATTGAAACAAAGCTCATCCAATCGGACTCAGAATTAAAAGACAGAGTAAAAGACAAAGTAGAACTTCATAAAGATGCTCACAAATGTTGGCGCTATACACATGCAGAGCAGATTATGAAAGAAGTGCGATTCGAAAGGCTCCCAAAAAAAAACGTATGCGCGATTCAAATGTGGAAAAAGTTAAAGAGTATGAAAGCAGGAAAATTAGAAAGTATAAAAAAAGAAAGTAAAGATCGCAGTAGCGCAAACAAATGGAAATGAATACTCGAAAAAGGGAAAATAATCACCACGGACCAGGTGTCATTGAAAAAAAAGCAGGACAAAGCGAGGTCAGAAATAAAAGACAGAGTAGAAAACAAAGTAAAATGTCATAAAGAGGTTACAAAACAAAAGGGCCAAACATATGCAGAGCAGGTTAGAGATAATTCAGGATAGGTTTCTCTGTTTGGAATTTCAGCACAGACAAAATGATCTACATCATCAGCACAAAAAATGCAGAAAATAGTGGAATGAACCTGGATTTGGGAAGTGTCCAACCAAAAAGAGACGAGGAGGAGAAACTTTGTTGAAATAGGCTGAAGTGCATGCTGGGAAATCTATAAATTACGATGTCTAAGCCAAGAGTTAAGAAAGTAAGTAAAATGTAATTATAAAGTACATTTTAACTCAGCTTTCACTGACCAAAGTGCTGTACATACAAAGTATAATAATAATAAAACAAATTCAGAAATTTATGTTGAAAATTTAAACATGTCTGCAATATTTATTAAGAGTCTAAAAAGGCTATGAGGCTAGGGATCTGCTCCAGCAATCGAAAGGTTGTCGGTTCAAATCCCGTGAACGCCAGAAGTGACTCTATTCCATTGGGCTCTTGAGCAAGGCCCATAACCTGCAATTGCTTCATCCTGGGTATGACGTTAATCTGCATGCAGGTCCTCCAACTTGCAGGGAAAACTTGTGGGTTGGTGGCAGGATTTGCACTCCGATCACCATAAAAAACCTCACAGTGTACCAGTGTGGTGCTGACGTGTCACCCACTGCACTAGGGTCCCAGTCCAGGTGTTTCGTTGTGTGGTGGGAGCGGCAACACGCTATCAGCGCATGCTCCCAACCTAAAAAGGCTTAAAGGTCTTAAGCCTAGAGATATAAAAACAAAAATGGATGAAGCACACCTAACATCAATTGGCAAGCTATTCTACAAACACGGGGCTGCAACCGAAAACACTCGGTCAGCGTTTTGCTTTAAATGTGTCTGTGTCGTACATGCAGAATTTGCCTAGTTGAGGATCAAAGAGACTTGGGAGCCAAAAAAGGACAGAGAAGATCTGAAATATTGGCTGAGGCCATCCCATTGAAAGCTTTCAAACCAATCACTAATAGTTTAAAATGAATTCTATACTGAACAGGAAGCCAGTGAATAGAAGCCAGGACCGGGGTAATGTGCTCACACTTTTTAAAGCCAGTCAAAAGACATGCAGCAGAATTATGGGCACTTCTTCACTGTGGGAGACCAAAGTGCAAAGAATTACAAAAGTCCAATCATGATGGAATGAATGCATGAATGACTTTTTTCAGATTCTGACATGAGAAAATTGATTTAATTTCTATAAATGGCTCTTAATTGGTAAAAACTACTTTAAACAACTGAAGCAATTTATTTGTTAAAATTAAGTGTGGAGTCAAAAATCACACCCAAGTTTTTGGCACAAGATGACGTACAAGAGGTAAGATGATTTCAATTTCTAAAAGCATGTTTACTGGACTTGGAGCGGCTAAATAAAATAACCTTGGTTTTATTATCATTAAGCTGGAGAAAGTTACCATCCATTCAGCCTTTGATATCCTGCAAACAATCAAAAAAGGCCATTAAGACTCACTAGATTTCAATGAGAAAAATATGGCTGTAGATCGCCCCATAAAAGTGAAAAGAAATATATTTTCTGGTGATGTTACCAAGAGGAAAAATGTATAGTATTAACAAAAAAGAACTGGTCCTAAAACATACCCTTCAGGAATCCCACATGGAACAGGTGAAGAAGAAGTCATGTAGTGCCACTGAAAATGTTCTATGCGACAGATGAGAAATTAACTGATTTAATGCAGTTCCCTTCATGTCAACCCAATGTTCTAGATGAGAAATGAGAATACTATGATCCACGTTGTGAAATGCTGCAGAGAGGTCCAGCAAAATTAAAACAGCCTTCTCACCGGAATCTAAAGAAAGTAACAAAATCATTTGTCACTTTCAATAAAGCTATTTCCATACTATGATGAGTGTTAAAAGCAGACTGAAATGGTTCAGGTATTCCTTCAGCATCTAGAAAAGGTAACAGTTGACCAAAATGAAAACACACTAAAATAAGTCATAGTTAAGATTCAGAAGCAAAAATGTCAAGAACCAGGAGCACTAAACAACCAAAGAAAGCAGAACACAAGTTTTAAATGCATCCACAAACTTGGGCAACTATAGCCCTGACCTTTATACCTTTGACCCTGTGATGTCATTCACCAATCACATCCCTTCGACCTTTGATGCTATAGAAACAATAGACACAAAGTGACTCAAAAGGGTCGATGCCCGTACAAATGAAAAATGGAGCAAAGGAGAATGTAATTCATTTTCTTAAATAAAAAAGTACTAAAATAAAAATAATAAATATGACAATTTAATTTCTAGGTCTCTAAAATCCACAAACTGATGTTTGAAATATTTTTTTAGAGAGCAAGGTACAGCTGTGAAAATGTAAAAACAAAAGTCAGATCATGACAAGTCTCTGCCATTGAGGCTTCACATTCTACCAATGTCTCTATAGGCTGTTCCCAGGGCATTCTGGGTTTCTTCTCCATCCTGAAGATCAATTCTAAGCTAACTCTCTCTGGCAACTAAGCGTGCCACCTGTTAGTGAGTGTGGGTGGGCAAATGGATGAGTGTGTCCTGTGCTGGACAAGTACCCATTTATTGAGAGCTTCCCCCATCAGCAAGAGGTGTCCATGCAGGCCTGTCTGTCTACCAGTCCCCACTGAAAAGCCAAGCCAGCTCCCAACTACTAGTCCATTATGTTTGACTGTTCTGTCACGGCCACAAAGGTAAAAGATAATGAAGGATCAGGAGATGAAATCTTAAACCAGATAAGTAGTCATCAACCAATGAAGGGATCGAACATTGAAGCTCAATACAAAAACCAAAATCTTTGAAGACCTTTCCAATAATGTGTCATAACCAGAAAGAACTACAGAAATGAGCTTGCAAAATGGTTTAGATTGAATCGACAAACTTGGACACACTGAAATGGTTCAAGTATTCTAACAGTTGACTAAAACACTAAACTAATCCACAGTCAGGATTCAGAAGCAAAAGAGAGAAACATGCAGCGTAACTTCCAGGACTAACGTGTTGTTGCGGCAATGTGGCAGCAAAATGGTATTGTGGCACTTTTAAAACATAATTTTAAAATAACAAGTCCAAACTCAAAATGAAAGCAGTGTGGCCAGACCCAGCCAGGACGCCTGAAAGGACCAGGAGGCGGATTGTAGTTTTTTTTTTTTGTTCTTTATTTCGCCTTATACAATTTCTTGTATTAGGAATTAATTAGTTTTTGCATACCCTTTGAGGTCAGAGCGCAGGGTCAGCCATTGTACAGCGCCCCTGAAGCAATTACAATTTAAGGTCTTGCTCAAGGAACCAGCAGAGTAGGATTTCTTTTGTCAGTGATGGGGATTCGAACCGGCAACGTTCTGGATACCAGCACAGATGCTTAGCCTCAGAGCCACCACTCCGCCCCTAGGACATCCTCTGGGCCACGAGGGGGCAACCGCCCTGGATAGTGTGGGGACCACAGGCATGGAGCGTGTAGGCCACCACCAGGGGGGCACCCCAAGCCTCATAGAGCCTGGGGCATTTACACTTCCGCCACACCTGGGAAGGTGTATGGACAACCTTCCAGGGACAGCCGGAGTGCTTCTGGGTGCTCATGCGGCACTTCCACCACACCAGGAAATGCCACCGGAAGGACATCAGAGAGTACCTGGAGCACATGGTCATCGGACGTTTGAAGGCCCGAATGAGGGTGAATGGTGCAGGAGCACTGTGTGTTGTGCGGGAATGTGTTGGGGACTTTGTAAATAAAAATGTGTGTTTTGTAATAGTGCCGGTGTCTGTCTGATGGTGTTCGGGCTACCCCTCACAGCAGAAAACAAAAGTGAAATGGAATTAGACACATTTCAAATCCTCAGCAAAAATTTATCAAGTCCAAAACAAAAATGTCTAATTATGAACACTGGCAAAACGCTTTGCTACACAAATTCTAATGCAGGTACTCACGTCTCTCAAACCAAAAACTACAGCTTGTGTTTTTTTTTCCCTGATTCATTGGCTCACTGCCACTGTTACTAAATAAGCACAACACTAAAGAACATGGATTTTTCACTCCTTCCTGCTTGTATCAACTGCACAGAACTCTGCGTAATACTGTACCATTAAGGGAATAGGCTCATAAATTAAACACAGGCCACGTACAGGTCTACACAAAAAAACATTACCTATTAGACACGAATATACTGACACATTTCCAGGTTGCTTCTAATTGCACATCAAGAAGGTGCAGCAGCATCTCCACTTTGTTTGGCAGCTGAGATAAAGCAAGCCTACCTTCCCTCATTCTCACCACAATTTACAGGGATACCATTGAGTCTGGTTGGTAACTGTAGCATTTCTGACTTCAAACTCATACAACGGACTGCGCACACAGCAGAAAAGATCACAGGGGCCTACCTGCCCTCAATAAATACTTTATAAAGTGTTGCATCCATAAACCTACAACGTTGTGAAGGACTGATCCCACCCCTCTCATGGTCTCTTTGGCCCACTTCCATTTGGCAAAAAGTTCTAAATCATCTGAACCAGTTTTGTCAGATTCTATCACAAGTGTGGACTCTGAACTGTGTGCTGCCAGCATCTGCTGCTAACAGTTTATTTATATGCAGTACAATCTTCTGCTGTTGTTGTTTATTGTATTAGATTTTCTTATTATTTATTCACTCATTCATTTATTACTGTCTATTTCAAAGTATTGCTATCTATTCATTTACCTGTTGTTTATTTATTTAAACAATAAATGCACTTGTCCGGTGTTGATAGATAGATAGATAGATAGATAGATAGATAGATAGATAGATAGATAGATAGATAGATAGATAGATAGATAGATAGATAGATAGATAGATAGATAGATAGATAGATAGATAGATAGATAGATAGATAGATAGACTTTATTTGTCTCCCAAAGAGGACATTAAACATTCTGTATATTGCACCTGCAGTCTGGTGAAATATTATTTCATACCACTGTATGCTGCAATACTGTGTATTGATGGTTGACAGGAAAGCCACCTGACTACTGTGATGACTTCATTAAATGCTGGAGCTGCTTTTTGGGTGAGTGCAATAAGTAGGTTGAGCTGCAATGTAGATGATACCCTAACGCCACCTCCAAAATAATGAGACAAGCCCATAAAAAGCACACCTTTTGTCTGTATTTCACTACTTTGCCTACTATTTTATTTTCATAACACATACCTCTTCCTGACTAAAATGAACCCTTTATCCCATTTGGGTGCAAATTAAAATTACTTATCCTTCAGGCTTGCCACTAAATTCTTCAGGCTGGTGTCCTATGCCCTTGTGTGGAGTATTTTCCCTTGCATTACGCCTGGCAGTATAAGGCATATATCAAAACCAAAGCTAATATCTGAGTTAAAAATAATCAAAATGATGACCATAGCAAAAGAAAACAATATGGCTGTACCAATGCAAGAATAATTTGCAGAATGAAAAAATTAAACTCCTGACTTGATTCGCACTCTGCACTGCACAAGATGTCACAATAATTTTAAAAATATGTAAGGTTTATTTTAATTATTTATTTCACTATTGTAAATGTATTTGCAAGTTTTCCACTAATTTTTACCACACCTTCAAAAAAGTTCTTACTAACTTTATACCAGACCAAGAATTTCATCCGGTATCCTGGTTAATCCAGAATAGAGCCCATTACTACTCTCTGCTGCCATCTGTCTGTCTGGAGGTATCTCTAAATTTCATGCCAGTTTTGTTTTGTGCTCAGAGATTGACTGCGCCTGCGGCAATCAATTTTTTAGAGTATAGCGCCTTCTGTTGGTGGTCTTTGTAAGCACACCTGGGCATCCCACTGCCTGATATCTGTCTCACATCTTCTGTCCACAAAGAGAAAAGAGGCAGGTTTTTATTTAAAGGGATCAGGACATGAAACATAGTCAAAAGTTGCACAAAGTTTGTTAACTAAAAACCAATAATGATCTGTTCTCAAGCCTTAAAGTACTTCCTAAAATCAAAATCAAATAAAATCAAAGCACAAGGTATTTACCAAAAAAAATCAATAAAGAAAAAGCACACGTCATAATGAAGGTTTTTATCCACAAACTCGGATAACCAGAACATCTTCTTGCTGACCTTTATACCTAATTATTACATGTAGTTTACTTCCCGTCATCTAGCAATGCTACAGTTACTGAAACAAAATAGCGGCGTCCATAATAAAGCAACATGGAGGACATTAAATAATGTCTTTAAACAAGAGTTTAAACAAAAATATCAGAAACAGATTCTGGATAAATCCAAATCACAAAGTAAAAAAGAAAATCCTTAAGAAAATGAAATATAAAGTGAGAAAAATTTTAAAACATAACCATAACATGTGTATTGCAGTTGTACTAAATATTGGTCTACGTCCTCTACCACCTTCCCAATCATGGGGTGCACTTTATTTTTCACACACAGATTTGCAAGTCAAAACCAAAAATCATATGACAAAGCCCAGTGCACAAACCAAAATAAAAGTCTCAGAGGACCCAGCCAGAAATGTGTTGTAACCAGTGTGACCTGTAAGAGGCGCTGCAGAACCTCAAACCCCAGACACAACCTCACAGACACAAGTCTCATTTTGAATAAAAGGTTTTATTAGCAATTCTTTCCCTTAACAAAGGCTTCTTTGTAACAACTACACAAACACAACACTCTTCTTTCTCTTTCTTTTCTCCTTATATCCTCCCAGGTGAACTTTGTCCGTCTTCCACACTCAACTCCAGCTCTCATAGGCGAGGAAGAGCCCAGTGCCAGGGCATTGCCCATAAAAAGCCCCACAAATTAGTCATCACAGATCCCTGCAGCTCCCTCTGGTGGCACCCACGGAACCCAACAGGCCTGCTCCACAACACTACAGTTCCCAGCATGCCCTGTGCGTGTCCGTATGGATACCAAAGCCATCAAGTGTATCGAGAAAAATTATAGCCACATCCCATTGTCCCCCCCTCTCCTCCACTGTATTTTCCTTCTGGCCAGGTAAAGAGCCATGATCCATCCCAGTTGGGATGCCAAGACACTCTTTGTATTGTTGGCATCTTGTGCCAACTGCCTGGCAAAGATAGGAATTGTTCTGTCTTTTCATCATTCTGTCCTCCCAGCGAGGTAAAGTTTCTGTAATCATTCTTGAAGGAATTCCAGCCCATGGGTGCTGTCCATCAAACTAAAAAGAACTTTACCTTGGTTCACCTTTTGCTGAATAAGTAATGACATCGTAAATTCGTGGTAAATAAAATGTGTGGGGTTTATTTATTGGACCCGTGAGAATAAGCAGCAGACACCATGTCCACCATGCAGGTTTGAGGACCTCCTGCTCATGTCTGCCCAGCCACAGAGCAAGTTTCCTAGGAGGTGCGTTCTCAGGTTTTGAACACTGACACAGAGCCAGAGTATGATGAAGACAATCATGCTGAATAACTTAGAGGAGTGCAGACCACCCAAGCTCTTAAACCTGAGACCACAGGTCAGTGGAGCAGCCCAGGACCATAGTAGAGGATAGGATATGGAAATGAAGAGCCCTTACTACGATGTGAAATCACCTCTTGCTATGCTCCACCATGTTTGGGCTCATCGTTGTTTTCCAGACAGTTTCATTAGCTCTGAATTGACAAGTTAACGTGTCTCGATGGTCAGGCATTGAAATCACAAATTCAGAACTACCATGAAGGCCACAGCAGGGGGGATTTCAAGAGCTGCTTCTGTTTTCAAAGGAGTCGGTGAAGCAGTTTCTGTTTTTGATATCTGCACACTACAGCTTTCCCCAGGCTCATTTTTTTATTTCCTTCAAAAATAGTAGTAACTATATTTTTATCTTTTGAAGGACCAGAGATGGAAAATTACAGACTGGGGAAATATATATTATTATTGAATTTTATTAATTTAGCTGATTTTTTTACACAGTGTCTTCTCCTGAGAAACAGAGCTTAGTCAGTAGAAGAAAGATCTCCATGTAAGTGCAGGAATGACCGAGGTGAAGGTGGCATTAATGAGGTGTGGCACTGGTGGCAGAAATCTCTATAAAGGTGCAGTGTAGTGAAGGGTGGCTTGCAGAATTCAAGGGTCCCCTTTGTTTGAAAGTGTGTGAGAAGGCTGCTGGACGTTCTGTAAATGTATAGTGGATTCAGAAACCATTCAGCCCCCTTCACTTTTTCACATTTTGTTGTGGTTCAGCCATGTGTTAAAGTCATTTAAATTCATTTCTTTCCCTCGTCAA
Source organism: Erpetoichthys calabaricus (assembly GCF_900747795.2). Lineage (NCBI taxonomy): Eukaryota > Metazoa > Chordata > Cladistia > Polypteriformes > Polypteridae > Erpetoichthys > Erpetoichthys calabaricus. Next base: position 318,710,183 of record NC_041395.2, read on the forward strand.
GCAACACTCAATACCCCAGAATGACAAAGCAGAAACAGGGTTGTAGGAATTTTTGCAAATTTATTAAAAACAAAAAAACGAAATTTCCTATTGCTTGCAAGTATTCAGACCCTTTACTCGGTACTTCATTGAAGCTCCTTTGGCAGCATTACCAGCCCAGAGTCTTTGTGGCTTTGACACAACAAGCTTCACACAACTGGATTTGAGGATAGTCTACAAATTCTTCTCTACAGATCCTCTCAAGCTTTTGTGGGCTGCAGAGGGCGCACCAACCAGCCAAACCTGACATGGACAGACACCTGGCACAAGTCTGAAGCACAACACATGTTTATTTCATTGGGGAAAAGCTGATTTGACACTATATATGGCGGCATAACACGACTGGAATAATTCTTGATTATTATCCCAATCAGGATGGAAGATTATTGGATGGACAGGGAGAGGTTATCTGTCAAGAGCAGCTCCTTCCTCTCTACAACAGATGGCAGGGTCCAGTATGGACACCCGTAGGGATCCATGGGATTCATAGTCCTGAGGGACAACCCTGTCAGGATCCTTTGGGTGCTACCAGATGGCCCTGCAGGAACAAGAACTCTCTGCCTCATGGGGCTTCTGTGTGACCCAGAAGTGCTTCAGCCATTCAGTGCTATGGCACCAGAAGTACACCCAGGTCCACCATAAAAGAAGCCACTTGACCTTATCCAGGTGAGTTGGAGTTGGGTGGAAGAAGGACAAAGCTCACCTGGGAGGAGTGGAAGGAGACAGAAAAAGAGAAGAAGAACTCAAGCATTTTTGTGATGTTTTTAAGGTATCTGTATGAATAAACATTTTATTTTGAACCCAAGCCTTGTGTTATGGTGTTTGTTTTTTGGGGTTTCAAGTTCTGCAATGCCCCCTACTGGTAACTGTATATATTTATAAATGTCTACACGTTGACGTGTGTCTTTCTGTCTGTCCAGCCCAGAAGTGTGAGGCTACAGCATGAAGCTCAAAGAAAGCGACTCTGTCGCCAAAGTGAAACTGCCGAGAAAAGAGAAACTCACTTAGCCACTAATACACAAGAGAGGTGAGCACATCAGAAAAACGAAACCTCCGTGGAGAGAGAAACTCGCTTATCCGCTAATGCACAACTGGTGCGATTGATTGATTGAAGTGCCAGAATCCTTGGTTTCTAGGAGGCTTTTTATAGCATGGGCATACACAGCTTGTATATATATATATATACCGTATATACTTGCGGATAAGTTCTCCCGCGGATAATGTCAGTCGTGTAAGTCGAATGTGGAAAACTCTATTGGTCCAAGAGATTATGATATGCTAACACCCAACTGAGAGAGTAACCACGGAGCACACTGCATTTTTTTTCTATGTGGGTGTGGCAATGTGCTGTATCAGCGTGTGCTCCTAGCCTCTCTCTCTCTCTCTCTCTATTGTGCCTACGTCACCACACAGTAATACCCAAACTATTCCAAAGTGACGCTTGCACTGATTTGTGTTTTTTGTATCTCACACCCTCATACACCTTTATAGTAAGAGCCTCCCTTATCGTTAGATCAGAAGAAAATATGAAGCTGGTTTTAAGTTAAAAGTTGTTGAAGTGGCGAAAGAAATAGGTAACTGTGTTGCTGCAACAGAATTCGATGTGTCTGAGAAACTGATGCGAGATTGGATGCAAGAAGATGTAAAAAAAAAAATTAAGTATAAGTTGGGGTCTGAACTTATGATCGATTTTTCGGGTTTCATCACCCGACTTGTACGTGAGCATATACGGTATAAATACTGTGTATATATATATACAGTGGAACCTCGGTTCACGAATGTCTCGGTACACGTACAAATCAGTTTACAACCAAAAAGTTCGCCAAACTTTTGCATCTGTTCGCGACCACACACTCGGTATATGAACAAGCCAGTTTCCCTTTCGGTTTGTACATGTTCAGTCTCTCCCTGTGCATTTCCTGTGCAGCGAGCAAGAGAGAGAGAGCGAGAGAGCGCGACAAACACACACACGAGAGAAAGACACACAAGAGAGAGACAGACGCACACAGGCGCGCGAGAGAGACACACACACACAGGCGCGCGACGGAGACACACACACACACAGGCACACGAGAGAGAGAGACACACACACACACACACACACAAAGAGGCGAGCGAGAGAGAGAGCTGGACTCATAAGGTAGGAAGGCAGTTATAGAATGCACTGGGCTTGTTTTGTTTTCACTTCTGTTTACAGCAATCAGTTCGTAGCGTGCATTGTTGCAATGTTACTTTTCTTGGTTGTTTATTAAATTACGGATTTTTTTCAAATGTTCATTTTTTTTCCCTGTGCTTAAAGCTCATTAAAAAAAAGTGTTTTTAGCCAGTGGTTGGTAGCGCTATAGAGCAAACTATTGCAGTGTTAGTTTTCTCTATTGTTCAAGGTTTTCTCAGTGTTATTCAATGTTTTTACATTTAGTTTACTATTACGTTGTGCATTCTATAGTTTAATTAACTATATTTGTGTTTAAAAACTTTAAAAAAATATATATTTACATACAGTTCGTATGGTCTGGAATGGATTAATTGTATTTATATACAACCCTATGAGGGAAATTGCTTCGGTTCACGAACAAATCAGGTTACAACCAGAGTTTTGGAATGAATTATGGTCGTGAACCGAGGTTCCACTGTATACACACACACACACACACACACTCATACACACACACACATACTGTGACTACATATACACATCTATATACTGTTTATATGCATAAATATGAAGTATATAAACCGTGACCACAAGGGGGCACCAGAAAGCCTCAAACCCAAGATACAGTAATACACCATACGTTATATGAATAAAATCAAGAATTTTTCATTCTCACAAGGGCACTTCTCTCAATCCTCTTTCCAACAAATCTGCCATAGTTACAAAATAAATCAACAATAATCAACCAAATCTTTCTTCTTTCATCCTCTGCTGAGTGTTGCCCGCTGCCTCCCAACTCTGACTCAACTGAAGTGAGGCAGCAGACTTCTTTTTATGTCATATTTGGGAATTTTTCCTCTGCTATGCCATGTCTTCTCCTGCATTCCCCACAGTAGTCCAGTACAATACATTATTACTAATTAACACATTACTTTCTTTACCTTCTTCTTTGCTTTCTCTCTCTTGCTTGCCTCCTCTCCTCTCCCTCCTGACTCTGGCTCCCCAGAGTACTGGCAGTTGGTTCCTTTTAAGTCGCACCTGGGAGCACTCCAGGTGGCCCATTATCATGTGCTTTACAGCCTCTGCCACTCCCCCTGATGGCACCCACGGAACTCAACAGGGCTGCAGCAAACTCCAACTCCAAGCGTGCCCCGCAGGAATCCATGGTGCCACACCAACCCAGGGGGGTGGGGGAGATAATGCTCTGAACACGCACCCACCCCCAATCCTTCAATTGAGCTGGCATCCCGGACAGATAAAGCTCCTGGCCATCCGTGATACTTTGCAATGTTAGTTGGAGGCAGCTGGTGAACACCTACGTATTTTCAGATGTTCAGTTGAGTTCAAGGATAGGCACTGGCTGGGCCGCTAAAGGACATTCCCAGAAGTGTCCCTACATCACTTCTGTGTTGCTTTGCTTTGTGCTTAGGGTCGTTGTCCTGTTTTAAGATCCAGTTAGTGGTCCTGACTGGTCTGAAGTAGGTTGTCATGAAGGATATCTCTACACTTTGTTTGGTTAACATTTCTCTTAACTCTGATTAGTCCCCCAGTCCCTGCTGCTGAAAAACAAATCCACAGCATGCTGACAGCACCATGTTTCACCATTGGAGTGGTGTTGAACCGGTGATGAGCAGTGCCTGGTTTCCTCTAGACGTAACCCTACATTTGGTTCATCAGACCAAGATCTTTTGCAAATTCCAAGTGAGATTCCAAGTGTCTTTTACTGAGAAGAGGCTTGTGTCTGGTCACTCTGTCATAAAGTCCATTGATGCAATAATGGTTAGCCTGCAGCCATACCACCTGCACTTCAGAAGAGGTAATTCACTTGAAGCTAAACGTGTTTAGGCCCGGCCAGAACTTGGATGGGAGACCATCTAGGAAAAGCTTGGGTTGCTGCTGGAAGAGGTGTTGGTGAGGCCAGCAGGGGGCGCTTACCCTGTGGTTTGTGTGTGGATCTCAATGCCCAGTGCAGTGATGGGGACATGTCGGAGCCCTTCAGTTGAAGGTCCTGCCTCTCTGTGCTCATTAAGCATTCTTAGGCATCCTTTGTAAAGAATAGGATGTACGTAGGCCTTGTCATTTTGGCCACCTAATCATCCCCAGTCTCTAACTGACTATTTTTCGCATCCCCTTTACCACCTAATAGCTATTATATGGTGAGCATACTGGTGCAAAATGGCTGCCATCGCATCATCTTTGTAAAGCACTTTGAGTAGTGAAAAAGTTACAATGTATGTCCTTCTGGAAGGTTCTCCCATCTCCACACAGGTTCTCTATAGCTTGGCCAGAGTGATTATTGGGTTCTTGGTCACCTCTTTTTACCAAAGCCTTTCTCACCTGATTGCCCAGTGTGGCCTGGCAACTCTAAAGGGAGTTGAAGATGTTCCAGACTTCTTCCATTTAAGAATTATGGAAGCTGCTGTGCTCTTAGGAACCTTCAATGCTGCAGGATTGTTTGTAGTCTTCACCAGATCTAAACTCTGCTGTCAATTCCTTCGACTTCACAGCTTGGTTTTTGCTCAACTGTGGGACCCTTGACTGACAGCCATGTGTCTTTTCTAATGACAGGTAATTAACCACAGGTTGAATCCAAACACCATGAAGGAGCACCTCAATGATGATCCATAGAATAGGATGATCTTGAGGCTGACTTCAAGTGTCAGGTAAGGGTCTGAATACTTGTGCCAATGGAATATTTCTGATTTTTATCTTATTAAATATGCAAAAACTTCCTAAAATCCTGTTTTCATGTTGTCGTTCTTGCGGGTTTGAGTGTTGTTTGATGAGGGAAAACATGGATTTAAATGATTTTAGTACAAGGCTGCAACATAACAAAATGTGAAAAAATGTCAAGTGGTCTGAGTACTTTGTGAAGACACTGCTGGTATCAGTAACTCACTTTTTCCAGAGAAAGTACAGAAGTTCTGCCCTGTTCTTAGGTGACATGCTGAAAGCAAAAGAAGGAGGAGGAGCGGGCATCGCAGTGATAGCCAGGTGAGAGGTGCATGGTAGACATTTTTAGGAGTGGCATAAGATTCTGACTTCTAAATGAGCTTCCATGGCACTGAAAAGAAATGTTTTTGAAAGTTGTAGGAAGGAGCAGGGTGCTCTTTGGAAGCGAGGCGTAGCATAAAGAAATGATAGACAGAATGGTGATGAGAATGATCAAGTGGATGAATGGAGAGTCACAGAGGGAAAGGAAGATGAATGGTGAGTTAAGAGAAAAGACTTGGTGTGTGGGTGACATCAGGAGAAACAGACATACAGTAGCTGGTCTGACCGGGTGAAGATGTGGAGGGGTTGAGATCAACAGAAAGGCTGAAGAAGAATGACGTGGTAGGAGGTGGCAGCGGATGATATGAACAGAATGGGTCTCAACACAAAGGAGCTCAAGACTGAGGAAAAAGATTTAGGAGTCAACCAGGGTAAACCCAGACACTGATCATTCAACATTATTGATGTTTTTGATTATAATGCTTTTTATAGAACATGTAACCTTACAAAATTATTTACATATTTTGAAAAGGTGCCTGCTGGTTGGTAGATGTTGAGATGGCGGTGGAGACCGAAGTGACATCCTGTTAATTCGCAGCCCACTGGTGTAGTCACTCAGTGTACGGACTGATCATAATCTCTAAACCGCCTGCTTGAGTGTACATGCGTGATTGGATTTGTTTTGGGGAGAACATCCCATTGCAGGACTGCTTAGGCCCATTTAGGCCACTGATACTCCGGCCTGAGTGATTTAAGCAGATTTGAAAGAAAAAAGAGGGAATAATGCCAGATATTATTATTATCATCATTGCCAGGCTGTGATCTGTGTGTTAACCCTTGACTACTCGCGCTGGTGTATTCTGTACACCAATCTCAGTTATTTTTGCCCCATGTCTTTTTACTTGAACTTACCGGCAGCATCCTTCATCTATCCTCAGCTTGATCCACTACAAGTATCAGTGTGCCCCCAGACGGATTTATGAGTGAATGCACAGTTGCAACTTCCATACGGTGTGTTTGGTACACTGTGCGGGTACTTATGTATGTAGGCCAACGATGAGATGTTCTTCTTGCAGTGACTTTGTCTGCTAAGTACATTCAACAACTGAATTGAAATGTGATCCATGTGCAAATCCTGCCATGGATTAAAGTGTGACAAATGACCACTGGAGAACTGGATCAGGTTTATTTTCAGAGAGTCCTACACTATGTCATACTATTCAGTAATGTGGTATTATATTAAAAACATCCATCCATCCACCATCCTCTTCCGCTTATCTGAGGTCGGGTCGCAGGTCAGCAGCTTGAGCATAGATGCCCAGACTTCCCTCTCCCCGGCCACTTCTTCTAGCTCTTCCGGGAGAATCCCAAGGCGTTCCCAGGCCAGCCGGGAGACATAGTCCCTCCAGCGTGTCCTGGGTCTTCCCTGGGGCCTCCTCCCGGTTGGACGTGCCCGGAACACCTCACCAGGGAGGCATCCTGATCAGATGCCCGAGCCACCTCATCTGACTCCTCTCGATGCGGAGGAGCAGCGGCTCTACTCTGAGCCCCTCCCGGATGACTGAGCTTCTCACCCTATCTTTAAGGGAAAGCCCAGACACCCTGTATTCGCGATCTCGTTCTTTCGGTCACTACCCATAGCTCATGACCATAGGTGAGGGTAGGAACATAGATCGACTGGTAAATTGAGAGCTTTGCCTTATGGCTGAGCTCCTTTTTCACCACGACAGACCGATGCAGAGCCTGCATTACTGCAGACGCCGCATCGATCCGCCTGTCGATCTTCCGCTCCATTCTTCCTTCACTCGTGAACAAGACCCCGAGATACTTGAACTCCTCCACATGAGACAGGATCTCGTTCCCAACCCTGAGAGGGCACTCCACCCTTTTCTGGCTGAGGAGCATGGTCTCGGATTTGGAGGTTCTGATTCCAATCCCAGCCGCTTCACACTCAGCTGCGAACTGATCCAGAAAGAGCTGAAGATCACGGCCTGATGAAGCAAACAGGACAACATCATCTGCAAAAAGCAGTGACCCAATCCTGTGTCCACCAAACCGGACCCCCTCAACACCCTGGCAGCGCCTAGAAATTCTGTCCATAAAAGTTATGAACAGAATCGGCGACAAAGGGCAGCCCTGGCGGAGTCCAAAAATGTACATTAAAAACATGTACAATTTAAAATTATTGTATTATTTTATATTACTGGGGGCTTCGCCCCCTGCTCACTTCACTCGCCAACCCCCCTGTCTGCATTTCGCACCAGGAACTTTGCATCTCTGTTGCTCGCATATGTGGATTTCACCAAAACCAAACAACAAAACTTTTAATTCTCGCAGATATGCCTCTTCATTGGGTAGAAACACTACTTTTCCCTGATGGCAACATGAATTAGACGATCTACAAGTCTCCAACTTAAAGTTTAAAGCCAAACAATACCTACATACTTCTGTCATGTCACCTATGTCCATATATTCCATCTCTTTTCGCTTTTACCTTTTCGTCAGTATCGCATTGAATTTTGATTCCATGTGTGGAATTACATCATGACAACGCAACATATAACTGTCCGTGAGTGAATATCGTCTCTTTCTCTCTACACAAACTGTGTCAGACAATAGCATTCACACAAATGAGAAATGATTGAACCGTGTGCGTGGGCAGGACTTTTCCAAATCTCTTTGCATAAGCTCTTGTCTCGCGGGGCTTGAAATTTTCTCTCGCAGGATTTCACTTTCACCAAGCAACAAATCTTTCATTTCTCACGGATAAGCCTCTTCATTGGGAAGAAACACTACTTTTCCCTGATGGCAACACAAATTAGACAATCTACAAGTCTCCGACTTAAAGTTTAGAGCCAAACAATATATTCAATCTCTTTTCGCTGTTCCGTTATTTCACTGACTAATAATTTCCGTTTGTTTGCGCTAATGCGATCTTTACCATCATTTTTTTGAGACTTTCAAATTTTCCTACTTCTGTTATCTCTGACCTGCTCTGCATGTGTACCACGCCAACATTTTTTAATTCTTTACGATGTTCTACTTTGTCATCTAATCTTTGTCTTTTATTTCTGGCACCTGGTGTGGTTAAATCTCTTGGCACAAAGTCTCATGTCGCGGGACATAAAAGTGTCTCTCTGAGAAAGTCACGTCTCGTCTCCTTCCAAGATTTTTTTTTATATTAGAGAAACAACCACACAGTGTACACATAAATAGCCATTTTAACACTGGTGCATAAAGTACACTGAGCGAGTCCTTATGAGATGAGAAATGGTGTGAGTAATTAAGGGTTAACAACTAGATTGGCAGCAAAAGTAGAGGCAGCATAAAGTGAAAACGGGCAATGCGATTAAAAAATGCAGAAGACAAGACAAGTCAGCCGAGACTGACAACATGACAACTAGTACTTGGTTATCTACCCGAGTCACTGCTTTCATTTGAAACTGGTTAAGTGTGTGCCACTGGGAGACAGGAATTTAAGAATTGTTAATGTTGTAATGTGCAGAACCTTACTTGAAATGGGTCCTGCTTTCTTTTTTAATGGCAACAGCTTGCTTCTCTAACAAAAATGACAGCTGTTTTAGGTTAACGGTAATTCTCATTGAGTAGCAGCACAGTGCTGAACACTGGATAATCAGCCATTGAGAAATGCAAATACTGTAGACTAGCGCCCGGCTGGCCTCTGTACCAATGGAGGGACACTAAACAGGAGTACCCAGATAAGTGCCAGTCACTTACCCTCTTTGTGCCCCAACTGTAAAAATCTGCAAACAACTGACAAAACTGTCTTTGATGACTTTATCAGCCAAATATTTAATAATTATTCCCAAATGCATGTGTTAGGCTAATTAGTGATTCCAAACTGCCCCAGTGTGAACGTGAGTGGAGCTGGCATGACATGATAGCCTTCAACTGGGTCCTGTCTTATGCCCAAGGCTGCAAAGATAAGCTTTGCCCCTGCATCAGTGAACTTATTAAGCAGGTCTAAGTATGTTTTTGATACAAAAATTTGAAGGAAGCTGTACAAGATAAACAAATAGATAGTCATGAAAGACACCATATAATAGATAGCTAGATAGGAATGAAAGGCACTATATAATAAATATATTCTCATGGAATAGATAGTCATGAAAGACACCATATAATAGATAGCTAGATAGGAATGAAAGGCACTATATAATAAATATATTCTCATGGAATAGATAGTCATGAAAGACACTGTATAATAGACAGAAATATAAGTGTCATGAAAGGCACTATACAATAGTTATGAAAAGCACTAGAAATTAGAAAGATATGGACACGAACAGGCCATTCAACCCAACAAAACTCGCCAGTCCTATCCACATAATTCCTCCAAAATAACATCAAGTTGAGTTATGAAAATCCGTAAAGTCGTACTGCCTGCCACATTACTTGGTAGCTTGTTCTATGTGTCTGTGGTTCTCTGTGTACAGAAAAACTTCCTAATGTTTGTCAAATGTTTCTCTTAACTTTCTAACTGTGTCCTGGTGTTCTTATTGAACTCACAGTCTCGATCCGCTGCATCAATGCCCTTCCCTGCAATCAGTCTAGTTGCTCTTCTCTGGACATTTTGTAGTGCTACTATGTCCTTTTTGTAGCCTGGAGACCAAAACTGCACCCAGTACTCCAGATGAGGAATCAACCATGTGTGTTATAAAGCTATAAAGTTGTACTATAATGTAGATAGATAGATAGATAGATAGATAGATAGATAGATAGATAGATAGATAGATAGATAGATAGATAGATAGATAGATAGATAGATAGATAGATAGATAGATAGTAGTAGAACAAAAGAAAAGGCACAATATAATAGATAGATAGATAGATAGATAGATAGATAGATAGATAGATAGATAGATAGATAGATAGATAGATAGATAGATAGATAGATAGATCACAAAAGACACTATATAATAGATAGATAGAAGGACAAATGTCATTAAAGGCACTATATAATGAAGTTGGGCCACTCACAAGTCCACACGGGGTTAATTTCGAGTCGTCCCAATCCGTTATTCTTTTGAGTCGTGACGCGGAGCCGGCTGGATTCGTGAAGCATCACCGCTATACCTGCGCCCTCAGTTATATCTCGAGAGTATAAATGGTATTTCGTTCGCCTTATCGCCTCCTTTTGTCTGTTTTTTTTTTTTCGTGATATTGAGAACACTGCCAACGCCAGACTTACTCAGACCTTGTCTGGGGTGTCTTTTGTCTTTTTGTCGTCGTCGTGCTTGACGTTTAACAATAATCACTGTCTCTATGACTGTGCGCATCTTTTCAATTGACAGTCCCGAAGGTTGTCGTCAAACGCGTTTCTTTCTCTCGGTTTTTACATCGCTGGCGCCCCCAAACCACCCAGAGGTTTTCCGAACCTGCGCAAAGTGAGTCGCTCTTTCCAAACACTTCGAATGAAGCTTTCGTGTCCACTTTTGGAAAAAGGTCGAATGCCATTTTCTTTATTCACCACGGCGCAGTTCTCAAGTGTTGGTCGCATGCTGCTGTTCCGTCTTGATTTCCATATAGCACCTTATTGCAAATCATATATTATTGTAACATTTGGGAAGAGAGCAAATGCGATCAAATAGAGTAAAAGCAAGCGGCACTATAAAGTCGGACATAACGGTATCTTGTGGGATGGCGAGAACACAAAGCGTCGAGGCTGCAAGGTGCCTGTGTGATATGGGCGTTCGTGGAAGTTTTGTCCTTCTAAGAATTTGTTTCGTGGAAACAGAAAATGGACCCCCGTTGTACGGAATTTTCCCAATGCTTAGGTTGCACAAAGCCTGCCTTTGGTGAAATGTCCGTAATTTAGTTACAAGGAGCAATGAGTATTAGGTGATCGATGGAAATAACGCGGATTTTGACATTGGGTTGCACTCCATTCCTAGTTTGCTTATTTTCTTCTTATTATTTAATGTTTATTCTTTGTAGGCTATTTAAAGTCAGAAACAGAAAGTGTTCCACGATACTCAATATCTGACCACGCCAGTTTACCAATCGACAATTTCCTTAACGTTGATACCCCACACTGAACTTTCTTTGGAATCAGATACACATGCACTCTGCGGGTGGACACACGCACAAACAAACACACACACTTACCTCGGCTGTCAGGAGCAGAAATCCAAACCCAAAAGGGTTTGTACAATTCCACCGCATAAAATCAGATCATCTCCGCCTCCGAGGTGATGCCAACTGTAAATCCGAGCGCTCGCTACCTCAGCTCTTTGACCAGGGCAGCTTTTAAACGGGAAGGATGTGTTTTGTTACTCGTTTCGTTTGGGGCGCATTATTGGAACTGCAGTGCCCCCGAGTGGCAGTAACTCTTCTACAGTATTTTGCTTTGGAGAATCCTCTCAGTACGGCCAGTTACATTCCAAACAGTCCTTGCAGACCCTCGAGCTCCGTGGTGTCCCGGTGCTTTTCACTTCAGTCGAAATGCATCGATATGGTTGACAGGCACCCGTTTTGTCAGTTACACTTCGTCTTCAATTTTTTTTTTTCCAAAAAGAATTTTTATTGCATCGATATGGCGAGCAGATACCTGAGTGAACTCAGGACGTGACGTTGGACCCTCGAAGGTTCAATGAACAACCAGTAACGGGCCTTTGCTGCATTGGGAGAAACGGGCAGGGAAAATGAAGCCTGCAGCGGGAGAGGCAGAGAGACCGGCAACACCTCATCATGGATGACCACTGTGTCTTGTAATAAGTCTTTTATTTTGTCACAGTTAAACAAGTTAGAGAATGTATGCATGATGTAACATTTCTGATGTGTTCGGGGACTCTGACGGCGCTGTAAACCTCAATGGACTGAACCTTCTCGTTAAATTTCATGGTGGTAAAGACTAACTAAGCAGGATTCGACAAAAGTCTGCACACAGGACTGGACAGGACTCTAGTTCATCACAGGGACCACTCTCACTCACAAACACGGCCTCCAGTTTCAGCTGTTGCTTTTTACTCTCACTCTTTCTTCCTCAAATTCAATTTCTTGCTTTTCTCTTAAAACCGCTGCACGTGCTATGAGGGCTGCATGTTCAGCTTTAATTCTCATTCGTACAGAGCTTGTGAAAGTATGAGGGGCCAAACAGGCCATAAATCATATATTTCTGTGTGTAATCTATTGGTTTACGTATCAACACTATTGGTTTATGAATATTTACTATCGGTTTGCGTGCATACTTAATTGGTTTGCGTGCGTATAATACTGGTTTCATTCATATGAACTATATTGGTTCGTGTCCGTATATTATCGGTTTGTGCGTGAACTATATCCGTTTGTATATGCATAGCACTGGTTTGCATATGAACTATATTGATTCGCGTGTGTATATTAGTGGTTCCAGTACGTTTGTTATTGGTTTGTGAGTGAACTGCATTGGTTTTCGGTTGTATGTTATCGGTTTGCGTATGAACTATATTGGCTTGCGTTCTGTGCCGGTCTAACGATGATTTTGTGTATGCACTATATTGGTTTCATGCACGTCTTATACTGGTTTCATGTGGGTAACATATCGGTTTTGCGCTTGAACTCTATTGGTTGTATGTGTGTTCCATGTCGGTTTCTCGTACGAAACATACTGGTTTGCGAACGAACACTATTGCAACTCTGTGTATGAACTATATCGGTTCTGCGTACGAACTATATCGGTTGTTCACGTGATCTTCAGTGAAAATGGGCGGGGCAAGAAACAAGAACTCAGGGGCCGGTAGTGTCATGGAGCGTGTAGAGAAGCTGACGGGAGACGGATCTGGGTTTACTTTAAACAGTGCAGTATTTTTTTCCACACAATAGGTTTGGGAAAGGACTTGGTGGTAATTATTACTATTTAATAGAATCTGCCATTGAGTGTGTAATGAACACAAAGCTGAAGTTAAGTACGTATTTGGTCGTCTTTTTATTCGCTTCCAGCTACATGCTCGCTTGCAACCCGCGACTGTACTTTTTCACACAGCTTTTGCAAGCTAGTTACTTATTCTACAGGCAAAATATTCTACATTTACTACTGACGCCTTTATCCAGTATAACATTTAGTTACTACTGGTTACATTTCTTATGCCCAGCGATCCCGCACCGTGCCGCCTATTCAGGTGAAGTGACATGCTCATGGTCACACAGTGTCACTATCAGGACTTTAACCGAGAAATGTAGGATTTAGAGGGCAAAGCCCTTACCACAATGCCCCAATGCTTGCACATCTGCAATGTGTATATTATTTGACATAATATAATCTTGTCCAGGACAGATTCCTTTGTTAAAGTTGAGTGTAACATTTTTAACCCGTTCAAGAGCTAAATCTGGGATATTTATGCTTTCAAATAATGTATCAGTTTGCAGATTAATGTACACGCTGTATAATATTTTACCATGCACTTAACATTGAAGAAGAAGCTGGTTTGTGAATAAGTAGCTGACTACAAGCATATGTGTAGCTAGGAGTGAATAAAAAGCCACCTGAATGTGTACCTAACTTAAGTCCCGTGATCATTTCAAATGTTAAACGTTAATCATCACCAAGCCCTTTCACAAACATTAAGTGGCATACAAAAGTATTCAATCCCCTTGAAAGTCATAATTTTCTGCAAGACAAAAGATGTATACACATTTATTCATTCAGTATTTTTCTTATGCTGTGACAAAACATTTCCAAAGACAAAATAAACCATTTTCTGTAGACGTTTAACTGAAGAAGAAAAACTCCAAAGTTAATGTTTGCATAGGTATTTAAACCTCTGTGCTTTGGACGCTCCATCATTACACCAATGACAAATTAATTACAAAGGTGACAGTCATTTAACAGTCATAATTAAACATGATGAGGTGCTACTTGTGAGTCCTTTCTGTCTCTCTGGATATAAACAGCCCCCTTTGTAAGGGCCGTAATCTTTGGTGGACAGTCACTGCAAAAATGAAAACAAAGAAGCATTCTACTGATGTGAGAAACAAAGTTATTGAAATGCACAAGACTGGGAATGACTATAAAAATATCAAAAGAGTTTGAATGTCCCATTGCGCACTGTTGCATTCATCACCAGAAAGTGGAAGGTTCATCAAAGTACACAGACTCTGACTAGAACAGGCTGTCCCTCAAAACTCAACATCAGAGTGAGACATCAACTGGTGAGAGAGGTGACTAGAAATCCAACTGTCACTCTCAGACGTCTGCGACGATCTTTAGCTGGAGTAAAGGTGCAGGGGTCCACAATTTCAAGAGTTCTCCATAAAACAGGCTTCTATGGGAGGGTAGCATGAAAGAAGCCATTCCTTAAGAAGGTCCACATAAAACAATGTATGGCGTTTGCCACAAAGCATTAAAAAGACCCAGTTAAAATGTGGGAGAAGGTTTTATGGTCATATGAGACCAAAATAGAAGTTTTTGGACAGACGCAAGAGGTATGTGAAGTGTAACACTAACATTGCCCAGGCCTCAAGAAACAACATTCCTACAGTGGAATATGGTGGTGGCAGTCTCATGGGGATGCTATGGGGATGTTTTTCATGTGCTGGGTCTGAGAATCTTGTCAGAGTTGAAGGGACAATGGATGGACACATATACTGCACAATTTTGCAAGAGAACTTGTTCCAGTCTGCTATGAAAGCTCAGGAGAAGCTTCATCTTTCAACATGATAATGACCTTAAGCATTAGGACAATGTGACACTTTAATAGCTCAAAAACAGAAAGGTGAATGTTTTGAAGTGGCCAAGTCAAAGCCCTAAGCTTAACCCTGTTGAGAATCTGTGGCACTGTTTGAAAACTGCTGTTCAGAGGTGCCATCTCACCGACATAGAGGGTCTCTAGAAATCCTGCCAAGAAGAAAGGGGCAGAATCACTCCTGAGCAATGTGCAGAACTGGGGCCTACTTACAAAAGAACGAAAGCTGTTACGGCAGCAAAAGGGTTCTTGACAAAGTATGAATGTGTTGGGCTTGAATACTTAATGCAAACATCAACTTTGGAGTTTTTCTTCTTCAGTTAAATATCTACAGAAAATGGTTTATTTAGAAATGTATTGTTACAGCACAAGAGTTCACATTAAAAAGAATGAATAAATAAACGTGGAAAAATCTTTTGTCATACAGAAAATTAGGATGACTTTTAAAGTGAATGAATACTTTTGCATGTCACTGTTTGTTTCTGAAAGGGCTTGGTGGTTATTATTTTTAACAGTATTTTCCCGTAATTCTGAAATATTCACGGGGCTGACGTGAGGTGCACATTCTGCTGGCTTTTTATTCAATCCTAGCTACATCCAGTATATGCTTGCAGTCAGCTACTTATTCATACAGCTTTTGCACACCAGCTTCTTATTCTAACAGCATGGCAAAATATTCTACAGCATGTACATTAATCAGAATCATTACAAACTGATCAATTATTTGAAAAAATAAATATTCCACATTTTGGTTCTGCACAGGTCAAAAATGTTAAACACAACTTTAATTTAACAAAGGAATCTGTCTTGTCACAAAACTGTGAAAATTAAAGTGGCTGAACGTGATTTAACACTTTACAGTGCCCATGATAGCACAGTAAATCCTATTTATCAGATATTGGAGTGGAAATACGCAGGTACTCGTACCTGGCAGGGCAAAAATCGGCTGCATCTTAAAAAAAGCATATGCCTTGTCACAAAACTGTGAAAGGTAAGGTGGCCCAATATGATGTAACTCACATATACTGGTCCTAAATATGGAACATCTAGCTTTTCAAAGAATGGACACGATCATATCATGTCAAATAATATGCACGTTGCAGATGTGCAAGCAGTGGGGCGTTGTGGTTAGGGCTTTGTCCTCTAAACCCTACATTTGTCGGTTCAAGTCCTGATAGTGACACTGTGTGACCATGAGCATGTCACTTCACCTGTCTAGGCGGCACGGTGCGGGATCGCTGGGCATCATAAATGTAACCAGTAGTAACTAAATGTTATACTGGATAAAGGCGTCAGTCGTTAATGTAGAATATTTTGCCTTTAGAATAAGTAACTAGTTTGCAAAAGCTGTGTGAAAAAGTACAGTCGTGGGTTGCAAGCGAGCATGTAGCTGGAAGCGAATAAAAAGAGGACCAAATACGTACTTAACTTCAGCTTTGTGTTCATTACACACTCAATGGCTGATTCTATTAAATAGTAATAATTACCACCAAGTCCTTTCCCAAACCTATCGTGTGGAAAAAAATACGCCGCTGTTTAAAGTAAGCCCAGATCCGTCTCCAGTCAGCTTCTCTACACGCTCCATGACACTACCGGCCCCTGAGTTCCTGTTTCTTGCCCCGCCCATTTCCACTGAAGATCACGTGAACAACCAATATAGTTCGCACGCAGAACCAATATAGTTCATACACAACATTCCAATAGTGTGCGTTCGCAAACCAGTATGTTTCATACGCAAAACCGATATAGTGCACACATAAATCCAGCATGTTACTTTCACAAAGCCGGCATAGTACGCACACATAAAACCGGTAGAAGACTGACAAGGACTCAATGTAGTACATACACAAAACCAATAGCGTTCATATGCGAAACCGATATATTACCCACGTGAAACCAGTATAGTGCATATGAAAAACCAGTGCTATACGTAAGCAAACCAGTAGTATACGAACACAAACCAATATAGTTGATACGCAAACCGATTGCATACGCACGCAAACCAATGCAATTCCCTCACAAACCGATAGCAAACGCACGTGAACCAGTAATAAAGTTCAATTCAATATAGTTCATATGCAAACCAGTGCTATGCATATACAAACGGATATAGTTCACGCACAAACCGATAATATACGGACACGAACCAATATGGTTCATATGAATGAAACCAGTATTGTTCGCACGCAAACCAATTAAGTATGCACGCAAACCGATAGTAATCATCCATAAACCAATAATGTTCATACGTAAACCAATACTTTACGTACAAAAATATATGATTTTTGGCCTGTTTGGCCCCTCATATTGAAAGACACCCTTGACATACTATATGATCTACAACAGAACCTGGACCACTCTTTTGTCCAAGACTATATGCTTCTACTTCAGATATTCTATCACTTAGATTAATAAAGCCATCTTCAACTAATTTCTCTTGAGCTTTCATGATCCACTGTTCGGTAAAATTATCATATTTAGGTCTGTACCAGCTTATCTGGTCCTCCTTCTTATCTTCCTCTGTCAAAATATTTAAAACTTCACAATTAGTTTCTTCAAACTCTTCTAATAAATTGCTGAGCACATTTAACATTTTTGCTTTCACATTGTCCACGTTCTTCTCATCTTCCTTAAGACGTTCAATTTCATTCATTTTGCCAGTAAGCTGAGCCAACTTTGCCTTTCTTTGGTTTTTAAACCTATTTAATCTTTCTTCCATGGCTCGTAGAGTGAGCTTTGCTGCCCTCTTG
This sequence comes from Erpetoichthys calabaricus, assembly GCF_900747795.2. Lineage (NCBI taxonomy): Eukaryota > Metazoa > Chordata > Cladistia > Polypteriformes > Polypteridae > Erpetoichthys > Erpetoichthys calabaricus. Next base: position 318,727,804 of record NC_041395.2, read on the forward strand.
TGTTGGGCCGGAAAAACAATTACTGTACGTCCGATCGCTCCTCGGCCATTTGATGTCTAGAACAGGGGTAGGCAACGTCGGTCCTGGAGGGCCGCAATGGCTGCAGGTTTTCATTCTAACCACCTTCTTAATTAGTGACTTGTTTGCCTTCGTTTTAATTAACTCAACTCAGACCCCTTAGTTCCTTCTATTTCCTTAATTAGCAGCCAAACAATAATGAGACACAAAATGAGCAAACAGGTGATCAGCTAACCACATTATCTGAACATAAAGAAAAATGAGGGTCTCATTAAGTTTCATCTCTCAGGTCAATAATCAGAAACAGAAAATCAACAGTTTGGGAAATGTCTGCTGTAGCAGAAAGAGATCAGCAGCAAGCCGAGGAATTAAGTAACAGGTTTAATTAACACCAAGAATTGGCTTCTCATTAAGAAACTGGTTGGAGTGAAATTGGTTGGAATTTGTTGTTTGTTGGCTCGTTTCACGTCACATTTCTGCCATTTAATGAAGAAAAGAATCAATTGAGGGTACTGAATCCTTAAAAACAGGGCTATTAAAATGAAGGGAAAAGGAGTTAATTAGCAGTTAAAACTGGTCACTGATTAGGAAAAGGGTTACAATGAAAACCTGCAGCCACTGCGGCCCTCCAGGCCCGGAGTTCGACACCTGTGTTCTATTGCACGAAGGAGCGTTTCAGTTTACTTAAGCCGTATACAGTCAACTTAAATTTTTTATTTTTAAAGAATTGTTAGATGCTGAATTTATGAAAATTGCTGTCTTCACATATAAAACAACAGCTCACTTACTTTATAGCCTTTAACGAAGTTCAAAGCGTTGTTCATAAGCGTTTTGTCGTGCTGCTGGCGATAGTCCAGTGAAATGCTGAAGTTACCTGTGTTCACCACGTATCGTAGTGACTTCAGTTTCCTTTTCTAATAATGCCCTTTGAATATATGCCATCGTATTCATTTCTTAAATACAGCCTCGTTGGTTCACCATTTCACTGCGTCTAAACTGAGCAAGACTTTGACTTTTTTTTTTGTAATGACGTTTCTCCTTCTTTCGTGTGCAGGATGTAATTTCCAATGAATTATTTTGTTGCATAGACTTGACGCAAGTCTTCTTTTAAAAGTTCAACAACTTTATTTCGAACAACAATAACAAATTAATCTTATAACAGTTGGTAAATATTAAGACACAGTCAAAGTCTGCATTGCTCCATTTCATTCCGCCCGCCAAAATTCCACCCTCTCACATCTGGAATCACACAACACGTATCTCGCATGCGCACATGAACTCTCACTGAAAGACATGAAATTAACAACGGTTCATTTACAAATATTCAAAAACTACTCTTGTTTAAATTAAAAGGCACCATCCAACAACCTCTGCTCCTTAGGGACAAGCTGACAGAGATGGGAGTAGATTCAGACCTGGTGGCATGGATCGTGGACTATCTTAAAGACAGACCACAGTATGTGCGTCTTGGGAACTGCACGTCTGACATTGTGGTCAGCAACACAGGAGCGCTGCAGGGGACTGTACTTTCTCCGGTCCTGTTCAGCCTATATACATCGGACTTCCAATACAACTCGGAGTCCTGCCATGTGCAAAAGTTCGCTGACGACACTGCTATCGTGGGCTGCATCAGGAATGGGCAGGAGGAGGAGTATAGGGACCTAATCAAGGACTTTGTTAAATGGTGCGACCCAAACCACCTACAACTGAACACCAGCAAAACCAAGGAGCTGGTGGTGGATTTTAGGAGGACCAGGCCTCTCATGGACCCCATGATCATCAGAGGTGACTGTGTGCAGAGGGTGCAGACCTATAAATACCTGGGAGTGCAGCTGGATGATAAATTGGACTGGACTGCCAATACTGATGCTCTGTGTAAGAAAGGACAGAGCCGACTATACTTCCTTAGAAGGCTGGCATCCTTCAACATCTGCAATAAGATGCTGCAGATGTTCTATCAGACGGTTGTGGTGAGCGTCCTCTTCTACGCGGTGGTGTGCTGGGGAGGCAGCATAAAGAAGAAGGACGCCTCACGCCTGGACAAACTGGTGAGCAAGGCAGGCTCTATTGAAGGCACTGAGCTGGACAGTTTGACATCTGTGGTGGAGCAACGGGCGCTGAGCAGACTCCTGTCAATCATGGAGAATCCACTGCATCCACTAAACAGGATCATCTCCAGACAGAGGAGCAGCTTCAGCGACAGACTGCTGTCACTGTCCTGTTCCACTGACAGACTGAGGAGATCGTTCCTCCCCCACATTATGTGACTCTTCAATTCCACTGGGAGAGTAAACATTAACATTATACAAAGTTATTGTCTATTTTTACCTGCATTTTTATTACTCTTTAATTTAATATTGTTTTTTGTATCAGTGTGCTGCTGTTGGAGTTTGTGAATTTCCCCTTGGGATTAATAAAGTATCTATCTATCTATCTATCTATCTATCTATCTATCTATCTATCTATCTATCTATCTATCTATCTATCTATCTATCTATCTATCTATCTATCATCGGGATTAATAAAGTATCTATCTATCTATCTATCTATCTATCTATCTATCTATCTATCTATCTATCTATCTATCTAAAGGTCCATTTACATTACGTCTCTTACAAGCAATATTTTAATAGTTGGGCAGCCTGTTAAAATATATTGATGCCAGTAACGGCGTACTGCACGATAACGTGCAATGAACACACTTGACTTGACCATACTCCACGCCCATACGCATCCACCGCACGGCCGCCCTGCTGCCCGCTGCTGAGAGTTGATTCTACAATAAAAGAAAAAGAAAAAGAGTAATACTTCCAAAACTCTTCACTTTTAATATAAAGCTGTAGTGCAGAGTTTCAGCGTAGCATATGCGTACGAAATTTCAGGCTACAGGTTATTGGATTTTTGATGTTGACCTTCCTGGGTTGACCTTGGACCTTGGAGATCAATCATCACCCCGAAAGTGGATAGTAGACGTCACGTAGTATACGTGTACCAAATTTCAGGTGAATAGTTCAAACGGTTTGCGTGGCTACAGCTGATTTCAAATCCTGGCCAGACAAACAGACAGCCACGGTATTCTATAAGAAGAAGATTTATCAATTATGTATCGGGATGCATAGTCTGACTGTCACTGTCACCGTGACATCTGGTCACCCTAGTAAATTATACTGACAGCGAAACAGTGACTCATTATAACCTACAAATAATGGAGTTGTGAGGTTGGTTTAGTGTAAGGTAAATATTGAGTAGGTGTTGTAACGGGCAGCCAGGATTCTTACCCGGCCGGGACACCTCCCTAAGACAAGGACCAGGGGAAAAAGCTTACATGGGGCAATACTTTCCCCGGGATGACCCCTGGCTTGCTACAGTGCCACGGGCCAGGGAAGCTCAACCCTGCTGAAGGCCGTGGCCACTGCCAGGGGGTGTGTGAAGAACAGCTGAGCCCATCCTGTGCAGGGCTGCCGTCACACCTGAAAGTGCAGCCGGAAGCTGATCGTGGGACAGCTGGAGGACTTCAGGGTGTTCTATAAAAGGGGACAGCTGCCACAACTCAGGTGACCTGAGTCAGGAGGAAGGAAGACTGAACTTGCTGGGAGAGGAGTGGAAGCAGCTAAGAAAGAAGAAGAAGGGACTGAGTGTCATGTGCTGGTGCCGAGGGGAGCAGGCTGAAACACTCCCCAATGTTAAATAAAGGGTGTGTTGTGTGGCAAAGTCGTGTCTGCCTGTCTGCCTGTCTGTTTCAGGTTAGGGCGGCTGTATGCGCCCCAAGGGGTTTCACACTGTTTATTTGTTCTATGCTATGCACAATGGCTTACACGCCACAAAGTTGCACTTTATATTTTTATGGTTAGGAAGATCATGTAACTTACCTGTTACAACTTAAAGCAGTGAGGAGTGAAATGCATGCAGAGACCCAGCTGGACTTGCCGATGGAGGATTGCCCCCCAAACCCATCTCTGCATGTGCACAAGCAGCCAGCGACCTCCTACCCACACACGCAGTCTACTGGTGTTTTATTAATTTGGTGTGTCAGTAGCAGCTACCAAAGGTTTAAAAGTAAATATACAAAATATACAAGTCGGTGTAACCGCTGTTAAGGTAAAATTGGAATTTGGTTATTGCTTGTTGGGTTTTTATTGTATAGCACTTTGGTCAGCCTTGATATTGTTTTTAAAGTGCTTCATAAATAAATAAACAAATAAACAGTAAACTAATTCAACAATTCTCCTTTTTAAGACAGAAGAGTTTTCAAATTCATCATTTGCTTTTCAATGGGAAATTTTGAAATTTTAAAACTGTCTACAGCGTAATCTGTTCAAGATTTGAACATGAAAATGGAACAGCCTCAATAAATGTCACTTAGGAATAAGTGTGCTACATATCAACAAAATTGGTCCACAGGGGGCAGACAGACATCACAGGGGTCAGCAACGTGTGGCTCTTTGGCCGTCTGCTTGTTGCTCTGAAACAAACTTAGTCTATGCACCTTATAACAATGTGGTGAGAACATTGAGGAGACTACATAGCACTTCCAAAAAATATGAAGAGGCTTCCGTGTGTATTGATTGTCATGTATTGATTATTGGTGGCTTGTCGTGTTCATCTTGTTAACTTAATTGGATAATATTAGTCCAATTGGTACTACTTCTTATTTTCAAGAGTGTGAAGATGTTATGGGAAGTCAGATCAGGTGTGGCTGGGGAGCATACACTGGGACAGTGTGTTGCTGCACCCAACACATGACGAAACAGCTCAGGTTGGCAACCCCCCAGGCAGACACACGGTCCTGTCCCACCCTCCGGAAATGACCCTCATTCTGCCACAACCAGGTGTTACATGGGCGCCCCCTTCGTCTGGTCCAGCTGCTCCGGTCTTCAACAATGAAGATCCTGCGAGCCGGATCACCCTTTGAGAATTGCACCACGTGGCCGTAGTGCCATAACCGACACTTCCTCACAATGCAGGTAATGTGCCTCATTTGAGACTCTGTGAGCAACACAAAGTCACACCAGTGGTACCCAAGGATTCTCCAGAGAGACACAGTACCAAAGGAGTCCAGTCTTCATCTCAGGTCACTGGACAGCGTCCAGGTCTCAAAACCATATAGCAAGACAGGAAGCACCAGGACTTCTTCCTTTTTCATAGATTTCAGTTGCGCCTCACACCCCTTTCCAGTGACCTAATGTCCCCCCCCCCCCCCATGCTCTTCCAAACCGTCTACTGACTTCATATGAAGAGTCACCAGAGACGTCAGTAAACCTCTCAACGTGACTGACAATCTCTCTGAAGACAGACACACTGCTGATGGCTGTGCCTAAGAGGTCATTAAAGGCCTGGATCTTGGTTTTTTGGAAAGTAGCCTAACAGTAGAATGATATTGAGACAAATCTAAGTAAATTGTCTCACAAGTCGGCTAAAACAGATTTCTCAGAATGGCAAAAACGTGAAAAACAAAAGATGAATATTGAGAATTTACAGAAAGTTATGCATTCGCAGCTACTTTGTCAGTTTTATCGATGTACTTAGTATCCCAGGAGAAATATTCAAACAAGTGTTTCTAATAATCTGAGGCACTTTAAGATTATTTTGTTTCCTAATTGTTCAATATAAAATGTCTTATTATCCATCCATTTTCCAACTGAACCACGGGATGTGGTCGAAGTTCTGCCGGAGGTGGGAGTTGAAGCTACTTCTGACAGGGGGCTCTGCCAGATGTTCCCAGCAGACCCTCACAACACGTTTGGGCCTACCACGCCTGACCGGCATCCTCCCCCACCATCGAAGCCAACTCACCACCAGGTGGTGATCAGTTGATAGCTCCGCCCCTCTCTTCACCCGAGTGTCCAAGACATGTGGCTGCAAGTCCGACGACACGACCACAAAGTCGATCATCGAACTGAGGCCTAGGGTGTCCTGGTGCCAAGTGCACATATGAACACCCCTATGCTTGAACATGGTGTTCGTTATGGACAATCCGTGACGAGCACAGAAGTCCAATAACAAAACACCGCTCGGGTTCAGATCAGGGGGGCCATTCCTCCCAATCACGCCCTTCCAGGTCTCACTGTCATTGCCCACGTGAGCATTGAAGTCTCCCAGCAGAACGAGGGAGTCCCCAGAAGGTATGCCCTCTAGCACCCCATCCAGGGACTCCAAAAAGGGTGGGTACTCTAAACTGCTGTTCGGTGCATACGCACAAACAACAGTTAGGACCCGTCCCCCCACCCGAAGGCGAAGGGAGGCTACCCTCTCGTCCACCGGGGTAAACCCCAATGTACAGGCTCCAAGTCGGGGGGCAATAAGTATACCCACACCCGCTCGGTGCCTCTCACCGGGGGCAACTCCAGAGTGGTAGAGAGTCCAACCCCTCTCAAGGAGATTGGTTCCAGAGTCCAAGCTGTGCGTCGACGTGAGTCCGACTATATCTAGCCAGAACCTCTCAACTTCGCGCACTAGCTCAGGCTCCTTCCCCTTCAGAGAGGTGACATTCCACGTCCCAAGAGCCAGTTTCTGTAGCCGAGGATCGGACCGCCAAGGTCCCCGCCTTCGGCCACCACCCAACTCACACTGCACCCGACCTCCTTGGCCCCTCCCATAGGTGGTGAGCCCATGAGAAGGGGGACCCACGTTGCCTCTTCGGGCTGTGCCCGGCCGAGCCCCATGGGTGCAGGCCTGGCCACCAGGCGCTCGCCATCGAGCCCCACCTCCAGGCCTGGCTCCAGAGTGGGGCCCCGGTGACCCGCGTCCGGGCAAGGGAAAACGCCGTCCAAAATTGTTTTCCATCATAGGAGGTTTTGTTTAACCGTTCTTTGTCTCATCCCTCACCTAGGACCAGTTTGCCTTGGGTGGCCCTACCAGGGGCATAAAGCCCCGGACAACAGAGCTCCTAGGATCATTGGGACACGCAAACCCCTCCACCACGATAAGGTGGCTCGAGTAGAGAGGAGCTTTTCTAACCTTAAACCCTATAAGACTTACCTGAGGTCCATCATGACATAGGATTGCCCAGGTGGTCTTGCTGTCATTAGCATCCACCATGAGGTTGCTGAGCAGATCTCCTTTAATGAGGACTACTGAGGAGTTTGCAGCAAGGAAGTGTAGAAGAAGATGCAACCACATGTTTCATTCTGGATTTGAACAGTGAGAGTCCATGATGTATGATATTAGCTTTAATTTACTGCTTTGAATAATTGTGTGCAAGGTAAAAATTGGTAGAACATCACTTTGAATACATTTACATTTACATTTACATAATTTATTATAGTATGATTGTCAAACCATTTATTATAATGGTTGTTATAAGTAAGTAATTGTGCTTCTACTTTTGCATTTGTCTTTTGTATTTTTGAACTATTTCAATAAATGCAGTGTATATTGTACCACAATTATGTTTAAGCCATATTGTCATCTTCTGGGGGATGGATTTATAAAGTATTTCCTTGTGGTATAGCGAGTGTGCAGATCAGCAATAGGTGGCTAATTTTAAATAAATCATCGCTCCCCTTGAAGGTGCAGTCACCAATTGGGTGAGGGTGAACGTGAGTGTGTTACACCCCAAAGTTAATGGAGGTGCTGTCTGGTTGCGCCGCACACATGTGTCAGGTGCCTCAGTGATGCTTAGGAGGCCAGCCAGGATGAAAGGAGCCCGCATGGGACAGAAAGGGGGAGAAATGAAAATAAAGAGAAAGACAACGAGAGAACAGGAGGTTAGAAGAAGGGAGAGAGCCGGTGTGAGCGAGTGAGAGAAGGCAGACAGCCATGAGGAGAGCTTGCAGAGGAACATGAAGCAAATGCCATGGGACCATTCCAGCTGGGCAATTTTTGAAGCTGGAGTGACTCAATGCTTGCTCTGATGTAAACCCGGGCACTGGGAGCGGGATGGAGCAAGACGAAGATCAGATTGGGAGCCCTGCAGGGGGCCATGGGACAGCAGGGAACTGGATCTGTGGAAGAAGGATGGCTGGGACTGTCGGATGGACGGACGTCTTCTCCTCCTGCAAGGTCAGGTCAGGATAAGGGGAGGAGAGGCCAGGATAGAAGAATTGCAAAAGGGCTTGGAGATTTTAAAAGATTCCTCTCACAGAATATGAACCTCATTTTAACAGATTATTTATTTGATTGAAGTTAACTTTCAAGATTACTTTGACTTTTATGGATTATTTATTTATGCACTGCTGGACACTTTTGTTTTTGATTGTTTTAATTAAAGCACTATTCACTTTATGCACCTGCCCCTTGCTTTGTGTATGTGTCCTCATTTACCAGACTCATCCCTTGGTTATGTTATCAATGGTGGCGGGTTCAAGAGGCACCTGGGCACAAGGGGAGAGTGGAGCCAGCCCACACTGTCACATTCCTGCAGGGGGACACCAGGGCAGGGTCTCCATTATTTAGAGGTGTCCATTGTGATGGGTGAATAAATGCAGAGATGCTTATTATGTTGCCACTTTATCAGCCTAATCTCAGATTTTTTTCTGCTGCCACAGTGTTTGTTTTTATGGAACTATACAATAATCAGCTTTAGTTTGCTGACTTGTTCACCATGCTGTGCTGTTTTATTGTGTGCAGTAATAATGAAAAGGGATATCATATTTGAAGATGTTAGAGTTACAAGGTGGCCTAGTGATTTTAAAATAATCCCCATCTCTCAGAAATAAGACAGCTTATCAAAATGTCAAGTAAATCAAGAAGCAGACAAACATAAAGAAAGCTCTCTATTATAAAAAAAAAAATTTTGGAAGGAGACGAGACGAGAAGAGAGGAGACATTTATACGTCCTGCGAGAATGTAGGCGCGTTACACATGCAGAGCAGATTAGAGATAATGGAAGTACAAAAATTCAAAAGTCTCAAAAAAAGGAAAGGAAAGATTGCATTAGCGCAAACAAATGGAAATTATTACTCGGTGAAATAATGGAACAGCGAAAAGAGATCAAACATATTGTTCAGATTTAAACTTTAAATTGGAGACTTGTAGATCGTGTAATTCGTGTTGCCATCAGGGAAAAAAAAAGAAGTGTTTCTTCCCAATGAAGAGGCGTATCCGCAAGAATTAAAAGATTCCAAAAAGGTGCAGTACACATGCTGAGCAGGTTAGAGATAATGGAAGTACGAAAATTCGAAAGTCTCAAAAAAAAGGATAGTAAAGATTGAATTACCACAAACAAACGGAAATTATTACTCGGTGAAATAATGGAACAGCGAAAAGAGATCAAATATATTGTTTGAATTTAAAGTTTAAGTCAGAGACTTGTAGATCGTATAATTCGTGTTGCCAGCAAGAATGAAAAGATTCCAAAAATGTTGATGTGGTATGAATTCCCGTGAGACTGAGACTTTTAACATGAGATTCTTTCAACTCACGCCCTACTTACAACCATTTTCAAACAAGACTGCAGTCCTCTAACCTCAGTCGTGTGAATGCTTTTGACAGACACCATTCCTGTGCTCTCAGCTCTTACAAATTTTGTCAGGACTATAATTTTATACATTCTAGATGACACGTCAACGATAAAGCGAAGAAAGAGCATGGACAAACATTTGAAAAAGTCGTTTTATTTATTAGAGAGAAAGAAACGATATTCACTCACAGGCAGTTATATGTTGCATTGTCACGATGTAAGTCCAAACACAGAATCAAAATTCAAATCGATCTTGAAGAAAAGTTAATTCCAAATATTGTTTTTACTATAACTATATTACTATAGTTTTAAAGTAAAAGAGAAAATAATGCATATGTAACAATTCCCATGAAAATGACAATCTCTTTAAATTGTTAACCAAACCCGGGGGTGTGCAAGCGAAGCGAGCAGGGGGCAGAGCCCCCTTGTAAATGAAAAAAGAAATGATCTTTTTACAAAGATATCGGTAATGTCTTTTCAGTTGGGAGTCTAATGTAGAACTGATTCAAAGGTGGTCATATGGGTTCCAGGCAGAAAGGGACAGATCCAGGAGGGCAAACAACCGTCAGTGATGGAATGGCCATCAATCTTTCATTTTTCATAGTGCTTGGGCTCCAGTTATAATTCACACAAAGAGAAATTCTGTATGAAGTTTGTATGCCCTTTCCAGGCATGGAGTGGTCATCGAGATTTCCTGGGAGTTTTCGGTGAATTTCTGGGCTAGTAAAGCCACCATGCACACCCTTTCAATGTCTCATAAATCAGGGGTCCCCAACTCCGATCCTGGAGGGCACCAGTGGCTAAAGGTTTTCATTTACAAACCTCCAGTCCAAAGACCTTGATTTGTTTATTTTTCTATCACCTCTAACAATTCCCAAAATGGAGTGTGTTGCGGATGTGGTAGAGACATTTGGAAAGTGTGGCCTTAACTATTGTGGATAGAGAGCTGAAGCTACTTCTGCTCTACAAATGAAAACTTATTGCTCCAGCATCTAGATAAGTGCATTGAAAAGAATTAGAGACAGCTGATTTAGGAGTTGTATGTCTCTTTTCTTTTTTTGCAAGATACCATGGAGGCCTATAATAATCCCCCCAACCTGCATCATGTCCGTCGGGGGTTGAAAGACTCCACTCCAGCCCTACTTAGGCCTGAGGATCATCTCCCCTTGGTACCCTACTACGTCTTGATCTGCAGCTGGTACAGTACTGTAACTGACCCATTAATTTTAGGTAATAAACGTTGATTAGAGGCTGTTGATCGAGTTATTTACAATCGGACTTTCATGGGACTCTGAATTTTTCGCTACAATGGTAATGCCGCTGGCCTCAGGTTTTATCACAAAACTATGGCAACCAGTAAATAAAAAAAGGAGGACACAAACAGTCAAAAAGGAGGACAAAAATTACCAAATATATTTTCCAACTCCACGGTTACCATACGTGACATATAGCGGTTACAATTTAGTAAGCAACCTAAAAAACTGAAAATCGAATATTATCATTAGATAATAAACATAAACTAAACAATGTCTTTAGAAAAAAAACGTATGTTTATGCCTATGTCATGTCATACTTCTCAGATGACCCAACTTTCCGCAAGAGGTAATTTTTCCAGCAATGTAGGTATAGAATTCTTGACACGATGTGTTCTTAAAGTTGTACTTTGTCAGAATTATTCACCCGGATGGACTGGATTGAGAGCCTGTTTCTCCCCTTTGTCCACTGAGAGGTGATGAGCGAGAACGCTCGTTCGACGTTGGCATTGTGCCCTGGTATAGCGAAGAAAAACGAGTACACTTTAAGCAGTTCGGACAGACAAGCAACAGTATCTTTGAAGTATGAGCTCCATTGTTGGGACAGGGGGCGCTTGAAAAACTGGGCATCTTTCTGCTGTTCCGCGAAAGACTTAACGTTTCGGTACTGATCAAACAATGAAGCATCCTCGGTATATATTATATGTAATTAGTCAAAAATGGTCAACTCTGTTCGTGATTCTGTGAAAGGAGGACATTTTGACGAATTTTTGGAATGCCTGGAGAACAGAGGGAACCATGTTAAAAAAGAGGACATGTCCTCCTTTTGGAAGACGTCTGGTTAAAAGGCTTTTACACATGTATGCCGCATTCAAACTTTAAAAAATACAATGTAGATGCATATGAGTAAGCAGCACAACAAAAGAAAGCAACTCTTCTATGCCCCCCATGTTGGAAAATGTTCTTCTTAAGAGAACTGGACCAGTTAGTGAATAAGATGTTGTAATGAGCAGAATCCAATCAAGGAGCTGCCACGAAATACGCACAGACCAATCAGAGTGGGGTTAGAGCATCATTTTCAAATAACTCTGTTTCCACTCATCCTCAGCACAGGGTTGTGCAGATGAAAGGCAACAGCACAGACAAATGTATGCATTTATAAATGAAAATGTAGTTGTGTGGACGCAGTAGCAGCAGATGTGGCTGGATGAACGTTACATAATAAAACTCACTGTACATGCCTCAACTTTGCTTATTCGAGACAGCAGTCTGATATTGGAGGCCCTTAGCACTATTTACTTTCTGAGACTTGATGATCAGTTTCTGAAAAGCAGCATTTGACTTGACACAAACTACATTTCATGCAGTACAAGGAATCATTCACTCACTGAAAGCTATGAATGTTTCCTTAGAAATTGTTGTTCATCCTTTCCAGCTGAATTCAAAGAAGGCATGAGTGTGGCAGAATCACCAGTGGGTTTGTTCACAGAATTACAGAACTTTAGATGTTTTGGGGATGGTGCAGTGGTAGAGTCATAGCACTGCTGCCTTACAACAAGGAAAATGAGGTTCACATCCCAGGTGCCCCCTGTGTAGCAAAGGAGGACCGCAATATCTGTGACAAGTTCAGGACATGTAGTGTTCACTCCGGAGTGTCTGTCAGAACACTGGTAAAGGATTCAGAGTATTGTACACAGCGACACTGAAAAAAATTATGGTTAATTTATTTGATGATACTAGGGGGCCTTGTCCCCTGATCACTTCATTCGCCAACATCCCCGCCTGCGCTATGCACCAGCAACTTTGCATCTGTGTTGCTCACATATGTGGATTTCACTTTCACCAAAACCAAACAACAAAACTTTTAATTCTCGTGGATAGGCCTCTTCATTGGGAAGAAACACTACTTCTCCCTGATGGCAACATGAATTAGACGATCTACAAGTCTCCGACTTAAAGTTTAAAGCCAAACAATATCTACATACTTGTCATGTCACCTATGTCCATATATTCCATCTCTTTTTTCTTTTATCTTTTCGTCAATATCGCATTGAATTTTGATTCCGTGTTTGGAATTACATCATGACAACTCAATGTATAACTGCCCGTGAGTGAATAGCGTTTCTTTCTATCTACACGAAATGTGTCTGACAATAGCATTCAAACAAATGAGAAATGATTGAGCCGTGTGCGTGGTTATGTGGGCAAGACTTTTCCAAATCTGTTTGCATAAGCTCTTGTCTCACGGGGCAACACGAATTAGACGATCTACAAGTCTCCGACTTAAAGTTTAAATCCAAACAATATATTCGATCTCGCTGTTCCGTTATTTCACTGAGTAATAATTTCTGTTTGTTTGCGCTAATGCGATCTTTACTATCATTTTTTGAGACTTTCAAATTTTCATACTTCCATTATCTCTAACCTGCTCTACATGTGTAAAGCACCAACGTTTTTAGATTCTTTACGCCATTCTGCTTTGTCGTCTACTCTTTGTTTCTTATTTCCGGCCCGGGGCGTGGTTAAATCTCTTGGCAGAAAGTCTCGTCTCACGAGACGTGAAAGTGTCTCTCTGAAAAAATCACGTCTCATCTCCTTCCAAGATTTTTTTCTTTTAATAATAGAGAGATATAAAAAAGTATACTGTACATGTATTTGAATGAGTGTGTGGTCTACAATAAGGGATAAAGAAAAAAAACTGGCAAATTACACAAAGGTCCACTAGATGGCAGCATTACTCTCAAATTAGTCTAGTTACTAACTTGTCGTCAGAAGGAATTTTAAAGCTATTTTATCAATAAACAGTTTCAACAGACTTAAAGTAAACTATTATATTAATGTGGCAACATAAAATGATTATTGCAATAAATATTACTGTATGTCAGTGGTTTTCAAACTCGGTCCTGGGGACTCCCTGTGGCCACAGGTTTTTGTTCAAACTTCTGTTCTTCATTGGACTCTTAGCCTACTTCAGTGAGTCATTATTTCCCAGTTTCTGTGTTTTGGAGTTAATGTAGAAATTACAAACTAAGTTTGGCAGTTTTTTATTAAGATGTAATTAGCAGTTATATGGGGAATATGTAGTTAACAGTATTTTCAACCTATTTTTCCAGGTGTTCTGGTTATTTAATTGATTATTTACTAATTAGCAGGTCTGACACTGAAGTCACTGCAGCTTTCATCATCTTGGGTGTCTGCTGTGCTGATTGTTAATTGTCACTAAAGGGTTAAAATGAAGGGAGCAAACTGCACAGGAAAAGGGGAAAATAACAGGAAAACAACAAAAGAGAGTTAAGCATTTATAGATTTAGAAAAAAAATAGAAATATTTCTAAATGTCCTATAAATATAAAATGCATACTGTTGTGTTTTTTCTGAATGCAGAATAAAATAAAAGTAAAAAAGACCAGCTAATTAAATGAGATCAGTTGTTATCGATTATTATCACTGATTGTGAATCTGGTTGGAACAAAAACTTGCAGCCACAGTGGGTCCCCAGGACCGAGTTTGGGAACCACTGCTGTATGTAAATAACACTGAGGCAAAGATTCTTAACATGTAAATGCTAAACAGTACACTGTAAACAAGTTACAACTTAGCTGTATATCGAGCAAGTTAAATAGAAATGCACTTACTCCTGATCATTAAACACACACTTTCTAATTGATTGAGGATAATACGGACTCTTCGTTAGTACAAATAACTATTTCTCTATGCGGAAATGACTGTATCTCAGCTAACATTCCAGAATCCTATGTGCCCTGGTGCATGCTGGGATGTGCATCCTGACATGTGAGACGTGTATCTTGATTGTTGCTGCCTCTCTAACACCCTTTGTGTAGTTTGTACGTTCTCTGTGTGTCCACATGGGTGTCCTCCAGGTTGTCTGGTTTCTTTGCAGGTTAGGTGGCCTGGTGAGGCTCTATAGGCCCCTGATGTCTGTGTGTGTCTGTGTGTGTGTTTCCACCTGGCAATGGGCTGACTCCCTGTCCTGTCCAGGGATTATTCTTACCTAATGCTTGTTGGGATAGGCTCCAGCTTCCCTGGAGAAGCTATACTGGATAAGCAGATGTGGAAGATGGATGGATGGGTGTGTGGGAGTCGTATTATAATCACTAAATATTAAGTATTAAAGTATGTGCTTATAGTACTTTTGTAGTATGTACAGATTACCAATTTTAAGAATATACTTTTCTATAATAATCAGGTGGAGACTTTGGATCAGCTGCTCTGGAGAGTGTATCTGCTGTATGCATCTGCTTTCCAGGTGTATTTACAATGTTTAGTGCCTTACACTGTGGTTTGATCATCATCCTTTGAATTCGTAATGGACATTCATTGAGGGTTTTACAAATAATGATATTAATGGCCTGTGATCGGTTTCCACAATGAATGTTTCTCCTGCCACATACTGATGAAATCTATCACAAGTGAACAAAATGCTATGAAAGAACAGAAAAAGTAGGTTGAAGTGGTATGGACATGTGATGAGGAGAGAC
Organism: Erpetoichthys calabaricus; assembly: GCF_900747795.2. NCBI lineage: Eukaryota > Metazoa > Chordata > Cladistia > Polypteriformes > Polypteridae > Erpetoichthys > Erpetoichthys calabaricus. Next base: position 318,742,973 of record NC_041395.2, read on the forward strand.
AATGAATATGTGGGCAAAACGGTGAAGGGGATGGAAGTACAGGGGATGAGAAAGTAAGGGAGGCCAAAGTGGAGGTGGATGGATGAAGTAAAAGAAGATCTGAAGGAAAAGGGTCTGACTGGGGTGGAGGTGCAGGACTGAGCTGTTTGGAGAAGGCTGATTGTGCGTATTGACCCCACATAGAAGTGGGTGAAAAAAAGTAAAAGAAGAAGATTCATAAAAAATAATACTAACAGAGGAGTTGGAGAAGGTTGGGGGGCAGACATCTTATTCTTTGCTTAGTACTTCTACCTCCGTGACGTGGGCCTGCATAACAGCTAGAAAATGGATGGATGGATGGATACTACACTTACCTGAAAGGTCTAATGCTGTGGTATTACCATTAGGTTTTACAGTTGCTTTATTTATGGAGCCTACTCCTGATACTAGAGGTTGTTTCCTAAAATGCTTTTTGTTTTTTTAAAGTATTTTATGGTTTTGTTTGGTGCTTATTACTGGTTTTCATTTCTTGTTTCATTTTGGCATTGATGTGTTCTTTAGGCACTTCAGATTGTCCACTCAGGTTAAAATATTTGTAGAAGACACTTGAAATTTTCTAAACTAGTACTTTATTCCTGTTATGAGTTAGCTCCTTTTATCATTTTTGATGATGTGTGTAACTGCAGAAATGAGTGAGGGACAGATAGCTTGGAAGAGATGTGAGGAGATGTGGTGGACAGGTGTTGGGGTTACTAGGGAGGAGTTTGGAAACATCAGCGGTGGAGAAAGGAGAGTAAGAGGAGCATGTTGTGGTGTGTTCAGGAAGGAGCAGGCTGCCTGGTAGAAATGATGAAGTTTGCTTGCTTTTAATCCTAAGTGGAGGTGGTGCAGGGTTAGTCATAGTAAAGGAAGAAGAGAAGGAAGAGAGAAGATATTGATGCTCATTCAGGTCAGTCTGGGCCTTCAACTTCCTCCATTTCCTTTCTACTCTCCTAAGTTCTGTCCATAGATTGTGTAGAACTTCAGAAGCCATGGTCAGGAGGGTCTTTCACATGCAAGCCTAGAGGATTGAGGTCATACAGCATGAAGTCAAGAGGACAGAGCTGAGCAGAGGGTGTCAGTGGCAGCATTGTTATCAAGAGAGGAGAAGTGGTCAGGAGATGGGAGAGCAGAGGAGACTATGGAAGAAATGGAGGTGACGGCTGAAGGAAATTGTAGGAGGAATGGCAGTTTGAAAAAGAAGGAAGGAACAGAGAGAACTGAATGACAAAGCATTCGGATTGTCAAAGACAAGACAAAGAGCCACAAAAATGTTTGGGGCAGCCACCTGTATCATTTTTCCTGGCTGCAAAATAGTTCAATTGTGTACAGTTGTGTACAGGTTCGAGTCCAAAACAGAACTGTCTTAATGAGGCAAAGGGAGAGTAGAGGGAGTGAGGTCATCAGGGCTGGAAACAGAAGTGACGTCATCAGGACCAGGTGGAATTTCCTGTAATTGCTATGCAGTGGAAAGAGAGAAAGGATCAGTACACTCCGCCACCCTCTGGTCTGGCATGCAATTACCCTCATTCAGGCCCTTTAGTTGCCTCCCATGCACACGTGTGTGACAGGATGTACAGTATGTAGTGGAGCGACCAGTGGCGTAGCCAGTTTGCTGAAGGCCCCTGAGGTGGGCCCTTCCTGTCTAGCATAACTCTTAGTAATTTATTCGCAACTAGATCCTAGGGGCCAGCTTGGTAGTGCTGTCCGTGTCACTATCAAATCACACGCTGGTGACAAACAAACCAGCTCTCTAAATGGAATTTGTAATAACTTTTTTAATCGCTTTAAAAAAAAAAATTATATCATGGGAATGGACTGTGGAAGGCGTGGGTAGTAGTAGTGGTAGTAGTACCAAAATACAGTTTATGTTAAATGTAACCCACTTGCTTTCCCAAGACAACTTTGTGAATGAAGATGGTTAAAATGTAATGTAAGCTAGAAAGTAGAAACTGTTCAGTGCTATAAAATAAAGCCAATTCAATTTGTAACAAATTAAAACGACAACACCGGCTGACAGGATACTACTACACAATCGACCTGTTTTTACACAAGACAGGAGAAAATGGACATCATAAAGTGAGGTGTCAATGGTTCCAAGAAATTTCCCTTGTCGGTAGAAAATTGCTTGGTCATATATATTGCTTGTTTGTCTTTAGTAGTTTCTTCATTTTGTTTCAGCAGATAGCACCTGATCTGAACCCGTTACATCGCTAATTCCAACTGCACTGTCTGCATAACCTGCTTGCGACCATTGCAACGATTCACCAGCATCAGCATTCTCAGTTCCTATCGCTGGTGCTTGCTCAGTTTTGAGAAAGGTAGAAATCTTGGTAAGCTTAGTGTTTTTCAATTCTTGTTTCATATGATTTACCATTTATGAGTTCAAATTTGAAAACTGCTGACATCAAATCAAAGTACAAAAGTAACAATTATTTACGATAATAATGAACATTTACACTATTCATGTGATGGGAAGGAGCTGTGCTTGGCTGGTGGGACCCCAATGTCTGCTGCAGGATTTCAGTCTCCTTTTCAGCCTGGTTTTAAACATTTGCATTTTTCACTGTTTTTTATGGATTATTTAATGACTTTGAAAACTGTACTTTATTAGGACACTGTTTTGGTTTGTTCTTAATAAAAGCACTGTTTGCACATTGCACCTTCCCCTTGCTTTGTTTGGTGTTGTCATTGTCCAGCTCATCCGGTTACATTACCGATGGTGCTGGGTTTGAGAGGCTCCCTGAAGAGAAGAGGGAGCATGGAGCCAGACCCCAGGCCCGGCCTTAGGCATAGGCGAAGTAGGCGACCACCTAGGGCCCCGGCGTCCCGGGGGGCCCCGGATCGACGGCAGCCAGGCCCCCAGCCCGCCCCTCCCCTCGCATGTTTAACTGTTCAAACTGGCTAAATTGTAGCAGCTAACTACTCCGGGCGAAAAAGGGACGTAGGGTGATGACCTCGTAACGTTACAAGAAAACGTCTCCTTGGTCTAATTTTCACGCATTTCGCAGAGCTTCCAGGGGGCCCCTGGACCCCCCTTTCGCCTAGGGCCCCATAATACCTAAGACCGGGCCTGCAGACCCGCACCATCACAGGAACAGCCTGAAGAAGAGGAATTCTATAAGATGCTGTGGTGGTGATGACAGGTGTTGCGGTCGTACCATGTTTAGCACTTGACACCTAACTCAACAGACCTGAGTTAGTTTCAAGGCCCGGTCTCTGTCCCATTGAATGTGTGTATTGTCCCGATATCCACATGAGATACACTGATTTATTCCCACATCATAAAAACATGAAAGTTGAAATGCATGGCAACTGTGGATTGGCTTGGCTTGAGTGAGTGTGTCCTCACGATTATTGATTGCAGTTTCATAACCTGTCTCAGGTTAAGTCGAATCCATTTAATACAAATTACGGCTTAATTCAATCCAACAAATATTCAGGTGTGAGAAGCAGCCCGGACACAGACAGACGGACATTGTAAGTTCTCTCAACACACGTTTATTTACACTATTTACAATTATTGCAGTCGCACAAACCCAGTGCCTCCAGTACCAATCCCCCAAAGTCCAGGCCTCTCCTTCCAGTGCCTGCTTCCTTCAGGCCGCCTCCACTCTTCTCTACCAAGACTTCGTCCACTCCTCGCCTCACTCCAGTCACTGTCTGAAGGGAGGCAGGCCCTTTTATGCACCCCCGGATGGGCTCCAGGTGCTCCCCGACACTCCTCCGCCGACACTCCCCTGTGTGGTGGAAGTGCCAGCTGCGCACCAGGAAGGACTCCGGGTGTCCCCTTTCTTCTTCCCCCCAGCACTTCCAGGTGTGGGGGAAGTGCTGAGGTCCAGGGCTCTCTAGGCCCATGGTCACAGCCAGGGGGGGCCTCAGTGCCTACAGAGCCCTGGACCTCAACACTTCCGACCTGGGCCGGTTCGCCCCTCCTTAAACGACCGGCACCCCGGTGCTTGCAACCTCGGCCCCCCTTGCGAGACCTCCATGCCCCCCGTGCTGGGACATTGGACGGGACCGCACACACCTCCGTCACCTCAGCCGGCTGTGGGGTTTCCCTCTGCACCTGCAGAGGGCGGCCCTTCTCCAGACGTGAGCCTCCTGCCTCACGTCCTCCCTTATCGGAGGAACCGGCATTCTTCCCTCGGTTCCTCCTTTTCCTCTGGGACGCCGTGATGGTCTGGGTCTGCCTATGGCAAAAGCACAGCCCCTGATCCATCTGCATCCCTGTAGAACGGCTCGAGGCTGCTGCCAGCTTAGGACGGAGGGCGCTAGGACCTAGGGCACATATCAGCCTGCGTCCTACCAGCCCCCTTGCTGTCTCTCCCCTCGCCACGCACGCAGCACCCGCCGCCGCGTCTACTGTAGGAGGTCCCCCTACTTGATTCCACTCACGTGGTTCACAGGTCCTTTCAGTGGGACCTCCAGCATGCTGTATGGGGTCGGATGTACTTATCGTCCCAGCTGTGCCACTCCGGTCGAAGGTTCGAGCGCTGCGCCGATCCATCCGCGCCTGCAGTGCCTGTTCTGACGTGACTGCCTTCCCCTCCAGCTTCTGCACCTCAGCACAGAGGGGACACAGCTCCTGTGGAAGTGACTCTATGATTCACAGGCAAACCTCCAGTGCCCGTAGAGCCACAGACAAAGACAAAAAGACAGCCGGCACTGAGCTTACCTGCTCGACTGCTTTCTGTGGGCCTTTTCCTCTGGCCCAATCGGTCTCTTCTGACCACGAGATGGACACTCCTTGGTCCCGCCTCTGTAACGTAATTGGCGGGCACACAAGACGCACCATCCAATCCCATGCCTGTCACGGGGAGGGACTTCCGGTCCACCACCATTATGGCTCTTCTCCCCCTGGTGCGGCGGCATGCTGGCTCTTGGAGTTGCAGAGCCTCCTTCACGGCTGCCGCCTCTGTACTGTTGACGGCCCGTGGACCGGCACGCCTCTGCCAAAGACACGGGCCCGGGCAGTCCTTGCCTGCAACACAAAACGGGAGTCCAACCCCGCAGGGCTGACCGCCGTTGGGCAGGGCATTTACCTCCTGGATCCCGTCACTCCAAGATGTTTGCTTCGGTGTGGCCTTCCTTTTTGCAATACCGTCCTGGCCAGCCATTGCGACAGCGCACGTGTTGGAGCCCGCTGCACTCCCGCAACGCCTGTTGTCGTTCCTCTGCACCCGGGGATTAGAGCCTTTCTGCGGACTGGTGGTGGCCCCTGGGGAGAATCGCTCCCGCGGGTTGTGCGTGCGCCGCTTCCGCGGCGTGTGTGGGAGTTCTGCTGCTGTGCTGGGCTGTCCACAGAATGTTTTTGTGATGCAGGTCCCTGCCTTGAACCAGGCAGAGCATCCTGCCGACGATGCCACTGTGAGAAGCAGCCTGGACACAGACAGATGGACATTGTAAGTTCTCCCAACACACGTTTATTTACACTATTTACAGTTATTGCAGTTGCAGAAACCCAGTGCCTCCAGCTAAAAATCCCCCAAAGTCCAGGCCTCTCCTTCCAGTGCCTGTTTCCTTCAGGCCGCCTCCATTCTTCTCTATCAAGACTTCATCCACTCCTCGCCCGACTCCAGTCACTGTCTGAAGGGAGGCGGCCCCTTTTATGCACCCCCGGATGAGCTCCAGGTGCTCCCCGACACTCCTTCGCCAACACTCCCCTGTGTGGCGGAAGTGCCGGCTGCGCACTAGGAAGGACTCTGGGTGTCCCCTTTCTTCTACCCCCCAGCACTTCCGGGTGTGGCGGAAGTGCTGAGGTCTAGGGCTCTCTAGGCACTGGGGCACCCCCTGGCGATGACCACGGGCCCCTACAGGGTTGGGCTTCCAAACCCTGCACCCATGGCCCCCAACATAACCAGGACAGTCGCCCCCTCATGGTCTGGAGGAGGCGCAAGCCCTCCTCCGGTCCTCTTGGGTGTCCTGGCTGCGTACCACCCCCAGCAGTCTGCCACACAGGTTAAGAGTCTTCATTATCACTTTTTTTGTACAATTATCACTCAGTAAGAAGGGTTTCTAAATTTTAAGTAAAATAATAGTTATTTATCTACCATTTTATTTTATAGTAGTAATGTTCTTGTTACCGACGTCATCAGAAACTGGGAGCAACAGGGCAAGAGGATCATCAGGCAAGCTGAATTGTATTTGCTGTTAGGCAAAATAAAGTTCTGTAGTTCAGTACATTTTTGGTTTTTCATGGCACTCGAGAGTGGCTAATAATTGCAGGTTCGTTGGATTTGCAAAGAAGAATTACCAGTAATCAACAAAGTACCCATAACAATTCTACTGCTGCTGCTACTGTTACTACTACCACTGCTGAGTGAATTTGTAAGCAGACTAGTTGGAATTGCATTTAAAGAACAGATTTCATTTTACAAATTGAAAATACAATTACCTATTGTGTCATCGTTTTTGGTCTACTAAGTGTCACACATGATTTTTTTTGAGGTTCACCTTCCGAACTAAACACTACCAGTCTGGGACCCAAGGGTGTGCTGTTGCTGATAATACGTATCGTCTCTTTTTTTCTCCCACAGCACTGAGAAACGGCCCACTGTGGGCAACTGACTCCGTCCCTTCTGAGCCCTCCACTCTAAAGCCTGGGCACACCTGGCTAGGCTCGTCTCATTCTGGACTGAGCAGAACCAAGGAATGGAGTTCCCACCTGAGTACTAACGTGTCTACAGAACCTCGAGTCTCTTGTTGATTTCTGTTTTTGCACTCCTTTATGTTTTGCTATTACTTGACATGCCACTGAGTGCTTGTTTATTTTTGAATGATGAAAGTGAGATCCCAGTTGGTACCCCCAACATTTCTTCTGTGATCAGCGATTTGCTTTGGTTGATGACATGAGGTAGAAAGTGAAGTGGGTGAAGTGACATGATGTGGTGCCTCACTACCCCGTCTTTAATCATTTTTTTCTTCTTTTTAATTAGATACATTTATAAAGTCATTTCACTGATATCAAGTGTGGAAGTATCTCCTGAGGGAGACCAGAATAGTTCAATCAATCAGTCTTTATTCAGGCAACCGGTGAGTACATAGGATTCATGCAAGGTATGAGTATATTCAGTTGGCTTTTTATTTTTTCCTTCCTCCCTCCCCCTTCCCCTTACTTATAAAAGAGCATAATATCGTTTACCTAAGTATTTCATCTTATATTACACAAATTGGCCACCCTTTTCTCTTTTTGTGTACGTGTCAGATGAGGCCCAAAAGAAGGCAAGGTCATCTTTCTTGTGTCTAACAGACACGTTCCTTAAAGAGGAGGTTGTCCTCGGTCAGCTCACTGCACCCTGTCTTATGGCAGACGCCTGTATGAATAACCTGCCATTATAGCAAAACAGCGTTGTCAGCTTTTAACCCTTAGTAGCTTGCAAGAAGTTATTTTTTCTTTCACACAAGTCTAATTGTCTGGATTTTTTATTCATCAAATTTGCTACCGTCCTTAATAAATCTGAAGAGTTGGAGATACTTTAATTTAGAAATGAGAATGGTTTTACCTAAACTGCTTAATGCTTTCAGTTAATGTAGACCAGTACACCTGCCATTTTGGTAATTTCAATTGACAACTTTCTAATTTAAGATGGGCAGTGTTCTCTTTAAACTATAATGCACACCATTTCACTTTGATCGCCTTAATTTTGAGGGGAGCAGCTTTATCTAAGGCCTGTTTGAGTGTTTGTATGGGTTCAAACCTCATCTTTTATATCTTCAGTTCTGTTGCGCCTTTGCTTCCTAGCTTCACTGATTTCTTAACTCGTCATCTGAATACGTGGAAGCTGGTCCAGGGTCACACTCCTCTCTGCCAAGCATCTGTGGGCTGTGGATGCAGGCAGAAGGTGTGGCTCACCATATGAAATGTCCACGTGAGGATTGCATTCTGTAACCAAGATCCCCATACCATGGTCCAACGCAATGGTCCAGTGATCTTCAAATTAGGTTTGTCCTCACACTTTATGATCAGATGAGAAAGGCATTTGGACTCCCTTGTAGTTTATTCTAAATGTGAGGTAGGCATAAACGAAAATCCAAAAAAGACGAACCTTAAGATAAAAGAAGTCTGAGTTGGGAAAGTTGTCACTACTGTTATAAATATTCACAATCCAAGATGACCAAAACTGTCAACGGTGCGCTCCCTGTAACTGATGAATCAGAGAACGAAGCACAAGGGTGTTGGTTCACATCCCCAAGCAAGTCACATCATTTGCCAGAAATCATTATGCAAAAATATAGAAATAATCCTCTAATATCCTACTTGTAATGCACAACTGAATGATGTTCGGAGGCACAAACCCTTAAGGCAGGCCTTTCTAGCATTTAGGTATCAAGATTCAAATTGCTGATAACACCTGTCTTACATCTGATATGTACATTTTGAAATGTTCGCTTTGTCAAATATATAATGCAGAGAACATATTACTGTATGTGGCTGTGCATCAGTCTGGATCCATTTTTGATCAAATGCTAACCAGAGGCACATGTTGTAAACTGGTGAATATGTTCACTTTCTAATAAAGTACAAGTTTAGAAGAGTTTGATTGTTGGAAGTTCTGCTTCTATGAGCCCTCAGTTTGTCAGTCGATGGTATTTTTTTTAGATGTCTTCATTTTTGTTTAAATTGATCTCATTCTTATTTTCTTTCAAGATCTTAAACAGCATTGGATTTGAAGTACTTTTCAGATTGTATGCTAACAACCTTTTCATAAAATTAGAAAGAAGGGAATATCAAAAGACGTCAGTGATCTTTTTGAGGTACCCTAGGAGTAAAGTGCAAGACAGAACCAAAAACCAGTAACAAGCAACAGTCAGAATTACAAAATACTGTGACAATCTAAAAGACGCTTTAGGAAAAGTGCTAACTCAAAGCAGCAGGTTTCTACTCAAGCAGCAGTTAGTGTAATGGTCTGGTACAAAAATAAGCCCTGGAGTGGTCAATGCAACTGGGATGACAACTGGGAATCAAAATTAGAGAAGAGGCAGGAGCTAAGAGTACCAGGAAGTCAAAATGACACTGATCTCCAGAACCTAAAACGTAAAGTCCAAGTCACAATAACCAGGCAGGAGATCGAGAACTGATCTAAGAAGCCTCTTTCTAACGAAATTGCTAAATCAAGAGTTTGCATTTAGAGAGACTTACCCGTTACATAAACTGATGTTAATGTTATGATTTTGAATTTTTAGGATGTACAAATTTTATTTCAGTATGTGCATCATAATTTTTTTTAATCTGTTAATAAGTTTTCATTAGTTATTAACATTGTATTACATCTTTTGCGTGGCCATTTTTAAAATTTTGCTTTTTCTCTCAGTCTGGACTCATGGAGCGTTGCTGCTTTGTGACAGAAAGCTGGAATGTTTGATATGATTGGGTTGTTCCAATACATCTCACCGATGCCGCGATTGGATTGAGACCTGGGGAATTTCCGGAGGCCACACCTCGAACTCTTCACCATGTTCCTCGATACATTCTGTGCGATTATGGCTTTACCTGATTAGGGTTTACCTGATCTCCTATGGATGTGTACACAGTTGCAGAAGGACAATAAATGTTGTAAATGCCTGAAAGGAAAGACAGGGCAAGAAATCATCCACCATCTGGCTTGGATACCATAGTGGAAGGGCAGATTGTCATGCCAGGTGGACAAGGAAACAGCTTCTTGGCTAACTATAATTGAAATTCTCATAATGATATTCATGTCATGTCATTTTCTAACCCACATCATCTACACCAGGGTGACAGGTCTGGCTGGAGCCTATCCCAACTAGCATAGAGCACATGACAGGAACAGACCCTGGCCTGAGTCAAATAAAGAATGGACCATCAGAAGCTGCAGGACAGGAGCAGTTCCATCTCCCATACAACAGGTAGCAGTGGTCCTCCTGAGGCATCCCAGTTTGCACACCCACAGGGGTACATGACAGTTGGAGTCTGAAAGTGCAGCCATGTTGGGGTCCCCAGCTGCCATCAGATGGTGGACCTCCCTGGTTTCCATGTGGCCCAGAACAGCATCTAAGAGGACATGTTTTAGCACCAAAATTATTCCCAGGTCCAGCTTATAGGGAGCTCACCGAGTTGGGAGACAGCAGGCAGCACTCAACTAGAAGGGGAAGGAGGAAGAGGGTTTGTTTGTTTTTGAGTATTTTGGAAGGTATTTATGTTTAAAAGTGTTGGTGGAAAATAAAAACCCTTTAGTTGAACCCACAATTCTATTGAGTGACATTGTGTCTGAGGTTTGGGGCTCAGTGGGACTCACAAGGTTGACATGGCTTGACCTGACTAGATTATAGTGCCCCTAATGTTACAGCCACATTTTTAGCAAAATTAAAAATACAGAAATAAATGTAGCCATTGATTTGTGCCCAGGAATTAAAATGTAACAAATCCTGTCCCGTAAGGTGACCTTTCTCATCTTTGGGGGTCACTGCCTGAGATTGAGCAGCATTCTGGAAACGAGAGAACAAAAAAAAACCTGAGAACTTGAGATCAGAAAATGATGTTTTTATTTTTGGAGATGTCAGCACATACTCATACACACAGTGCATTTGTGAGATATGGATTGACTTGCATTCTTTTGCTATCAGAGATGAAACCTTGAAAAACGAAGCATAGAGAAAAAATTAAAATTAAAAAAAAAAAAAACATTCCATATGTTGACTGGAGATTTTCTTAGAAAAGAGCGTCATCTTACACAACAGCACTCTGTGGGACACAGTCGCTGTCAGGCCCCTGCGTGTTCACCAGATCGTGGCTGCAGTCCTTGTTCACCACAACTTTACAGGATTCGGGAGACCAAAATAAGTTGGAATTCTGTTAGTAAACATAAAAAAAGTGAATGGATGCACATAATTTAGTCAATAACACAAACACACACTGCTTTTATTCAGTGCCTCAGTATAAGAAACACCATCCTAAGGGCTGTCATTGCACATTTTTATAACATGAGCTGTGGATGGTGAGCACTCACTTGGGGTCACACAGGGAGTCAGTAATGGGAACAGAACATGAAGAGTTTTGATTTTTTTATAGTGTGTTTATACTGTAAGCACAATCCACATTGCACTGTTTAATTCGAGATCTCTTAATGGCAAAGCATTGGTGCTGTCAGAACTCATCACTGACACCAAACTTGATATTCTGTGTTTAACGGAGACTTGGCAAAAACCAAACGAATTTGCGTCTCTCACAGAGGCGACTCCAATTGGCTTCACTTTTCACACAGCGCCTTGCAGCTCAAGACAAGGCGGTGGGCTTGCAGTAATTGTCAGAGCAGACTTAAATATTAAACAAATCCCAATTGACTGTCCATTGTCTTTTGAGTGCCTGGCTCGTAAACTAATAACAAAATCAGGTCCTGTCTCACTCATTGTTCTTTATCGTCCCCCAAAATACAATGCATCCTTCATATCTGATCTGACTGAACTTTTGACCCACCTAAGCTCTTACTCTCAGAGAATTATCCTTCTTGGTGATTTCAACATCCATATTGACAACCCCACATTTAACTGAGAAATGAATTCCTGTCCTTACTGGACTGTTTTGACTTGACACAACATGTTGATTTTCCAACCCACTCTGGCGGTCATTTATTGGATCTGATCTGCACTTCTGGACTATCTGTTGCCAACATTTACAGCACTGACTTGGGACTCTCTGACCATAAAGCAGTATTTTTCACTGTTTCACTACCTTTCCCTCCTCTTACCTGTAAACAACAAATTTCTTACAGAAACCTTAAAAATATCTGTCCCTCTATCCTTTCTGGATCCATTTCTGATCCTTTACTGTCTTCAGCTATTCTATCAACACTAGATAATCTTGTTGACCACTATAACTCAGCCCTTCACTCAGCATTAGATAAAACAGCTCCTTTAAAACATAAGGAGGTTTCCTTTAAACGTTCAGCTCCTTGGTATAACTCAGAATTGTGATCTATGAAAGCAGCTGGCCAACGCCTTGAGAGAATGTCACGTAAGACTGGCCTCACCGTGCACATCCAGGCTTTCTCTGACCACCAAAGAGCTTACAGAGAAGCACTAACTTCTGCCAAGAACACCCATTACGTCAGAATAATAGAAAGTGGCCACGATAACCCAAGGGTTTTGTTCTCTGTAGTTAATAAACTACTCGAACCCGCATCTGGTCCAACTACCTCTTCTACTGAAGTCTGTGAGGAATTCCTCCACTTTTTCCGCAACAAAATTAAAGATCTAAATAATTCAACTAACATAAATACATCATCTGTTTATATCTCTCCTTGTTTTCCCACTCCATCCAGCTCCTTCTCTAAGTTCTCACCAGTCACATCTGCGTTTGTTAATAACCTGCTTTGTAAGCTGACCACTTGTATACTAGACCCCATCCCCACCACACTACTTAAATCCTGCCTTCATGCCATAATCCCGACTGTTACAACAATAATAAACTCACCCCTTGACACTGGCTCTGTGCCGCTCACTTTTAAAATCGCTTCTGTAACCCCAATGTTAAAAAAGTCTGGTCTTGATGCTGACAATCTTAATAATTTCCGGCCTATTTCCCAGTTACCTTTCCTGTCAAAAGTTCTCGAGCGTGTTGTAGCTTCTCAACTCACCAAGTACCTAACCTCTAATAATTTGATGGAACCCTTTCAGCCTGGTTTCAGGGCACGGCACAGCTGTGAAACTGCTCTGCTACGGGTAACCAATGATTTGCTTATGGCAGCAGACTCTGGACAAACCAGCATATTAATTCTGTTAGACCTCAGTGCAGCATTTGACACTGTCAGACATGACATCCTACTGTCCAGAATGGAGAGCATGCTGGGTATCTCTGGCACTGCCCTCCAGTGGTTCAAGTCCTATCTGACTGATAGGCAAGAGTTTGTTAGTCTTGGCAAGAGCAGATCCAGCTCAGCGCCAGTCACACAAGGAGTCCCTCAAGGCTCTGTCCTCGGTCCTCTGCTTATCTGTGTTTATATGCTTCCCCTTGGCCATATTATCTATGCTATGGACTGGGTTATCATTTTTATGCAGATGATACTCAACTCTACTTCAATGTTAAAAGTGGAACTTCATCAGAACTTTCTCAGCTCACAACCTGCCTTAGTGAAATTAAAACCTGGATGGAGCAGAACTCTTTAAAATTAAATTGCAATAAAACTGAACTCCTGCAAATTGGGACTAAAATGCAACTTAATAAAATGAGCTCCTTCCCAGTCTATCTTGGCGGTGATCTCATCAGACCTGCCTCTACTGTAAAAAATCTTGGTGTCATTTTTGATTCCTCCCTCACTTATTCCGCCCACATAAATCACACTAAGAAACTTTCTTACTTTCACCTCCGTAACATATCCCGTGTTCGCTCCTTCCTCTCCTTCTCTAATGCTGAGAAACTTGTCCATGCTTTTATCACATCCCGCATCGATTATTGTAATTCCCTACTGGCATGTGCCCCTTCTAATCTTATATCACAGCTCCAGCTTATTCAAAACTCAGCTGCAAGAGTCCTTACTCGAACCAGCAGCAGCGAGCACATCACACCATCCTGCTCCGTCTTCACTGGCTCCCTGTGTCTTACAGAATCGAATATAAAATCCTACTAATAACCTACAAAGCCTTAAATAACCTCGCGCCAAACTACATCAGTGACCTTCTCCATCACTATGTGCCTGCCCGCCCACTAAGGTCCTCTGATTCTGGCAATCTTGTTGTGCCCCTCACTAATCTACACTACATGGGTGACAGGGCCTTCAGCTGTATAGCGCCCACACTCTGGAATGACCTACCGAAATTAATCAGGTCAGCTGACTCCATGAATTCTTTTAAAAAACAACTCAAAACTCATCTGTTCAGGAAGGCGTTTAGCTCTACTTGACTTTATTACCCTTCTCTCAGTTTAGACCATCAATTATGTTGTCTGTTTTTTTTTCAGAATTCACTGTCTTAATCTTCTTTATTTATTTATCTGGTTTGTACAATGGTATATACTGTATACCCTGCTGTTCTTTATTATATTCTGTAAGTGCCTTGAGCAAGGGAAAGGCGCTATATAAATAAAATGTAGTATTATTATTATTATTTACGACGGTTCTGGGACTGATAAGCAGGGATGATGAAACAGCATACAGAGATGAGGTGGAACGACTGTCTGCATGGTGTGAAGACAACAATCTATCTCTCAATGTTGACAAGACAAAAGAGATAATCGTGGACTTCAGAAAATCACATCCTGCCCACATCTCACTCAGCATCAATGGTTTAGATGTGGAGAGTGTTAGGAGTACCTCGGTGCGCACATAACTGAGGAACTTACGTGGACACATAACACCTCATCACTAATCAAGAGAGCCCAGCAGAGACTACACTTCGTGAGGCAGCTGAAGCGAGCAAGTCTTCCCCCTTCCATCCTCACCATGTTCTACAGAGGCACCATTGAGAGTGTTCTGACCAGCTGCATCAATGTCTGGTATGGATACTGTAACATATCCAACCGCAAGCACCTGCAAAGGATAGTGAAGACAGCAGAGAACATTATTGGGGTGCCTCTCCCTTCACTACAGGACATATTTTAAAAACGTAGCGTCCGCAAGGCCTGCACCATTGTGCAGGACCCCTTACACCCCTCACATGGACTTTTCACACTTCTGCCATCCAAGAGAAGGTACTGCAGCATCAGAGCCAGATGTGCCAGTCTGCAGGAGAGTTTTTACCCTCAAGCTGTCAGACTCCTTAACACCAGGCTGCCCCCTGGGATCTTCCACACGGCCTCAACCACCTCTAGAAACAGAACTTTTATACATGCAAGCCACTGTCCTGCAAAGACGAGTGTGCATGTAGAGAAGAACTGAAAATCTCATACTGACCTTTAAGTATTTTGACACTCTTGATATCCTTGTGCTGTGAAACATTCTGACCTGTCATTGTTTACCCATGTCTTAAACAACTATTATCATACACTGATCATTTCTGTATTATCTACAGTATATCTATGTATTTATTATATTACATATCTATTGACTATATTTATGTATCTAGATTGCAAATACCATACATTGCATCAATGTTCACATTGCTAACTACACATCAATATTGCTGCTACTTCTTTGTCTTGTCTTTGCACAATGCCTTGTCTTGTTTGTGTTTTAATTTTAAATTTTAATTTTAATTCTATTTTTAATTTATTATTTACACGTCATGTTGTTATACTGTGGACCCTGAGCTTCGCAATTTCGTCTATCTGTATACTTGTATATGGTTGAGATGACAATAAAGTTTGCTTTGACTTTGACTTTACTTTTACATATTTTTACAATATGAGTCTTGACACGAGAAGTGAACTTGCTAGATGGACTCAGGGAGTTACCGGTGGGGACTGAAAAAGAACCATTTTGACTCACCGGGCTCCATTTCCAAGTCTTCTTGATAGTCCATTTAGTTTTATTTGCAGTATTTCTGCAGTGTGATCTCTAGTTTGAATCATGAAGTGAGGAATGAATGTTAGTTAACTGCTTTGATTTTATAAAATACCTTTTTTGTGATAAGTACAATATTACACTTTAATGGTTATGATGGCCCAGTTGTTCCCAGCAGGTGAAGGGTCTGGATTGACCCTCACACAGGACCACTTGGGTACGAACTGAGCTGGCAGCCATGTGCATTACAGCCCAACTTTATATGATATCACAACCACCAGCATTCGTTTCATTTAACATTGTTATGGAGTGAGCAACACCCCACAGCTCCTTATTAAGCAGTAAAGAATTTAATACAAAGTGATTAAATATTAAATAGGATACAATTAAACAATCTACTGTATATAGTGTATTTTACCAGAGCACTGTCTTAACAAGCAACTTGTTTAAGTACATTTTCAATACCAAACAACTTACAATTTCATATTTACAGTACAACTTTTTCCACATACAGTGCCATCCATAAGGACAAAGACATATTTTCCTTGATTTACTCCTCTGCTCCACAGTTTAAATTTACAAATCAAACAGTAATTAAAGTGCACACTGCAGACCTTCATTTAAGGAGATTTGCAGACATTTTGGTTACTCTTGTAGAAATTATAATACTTTTCTACACTTTACACTGCGATTGATAAAACCAGCTTTTTTCATCCTTGAAACAGGAACAGCAAGATTATTTAATGTAGTGAAATCTACCATTCTACTATACATAGACACAGCAAACAGGCAGGGTCAGCGCCAGGTCAGTGGCTAAGTTATAATTTTCCCTGCATCAACCATCGGGCGACCGGCACTTTCTGTGTGGCAGCGGTCAGCTTGTAGTTGTTTCTGTGGCGCTGCGAATCTGTGGTTGCCTCAGCAATGGACAAGCAACCTTCAACAGATTTAGAATTTGCACTTCTGCATGTCATTCTGTTAGGGAGGGTCTCAAAAGAGTTCAGAAGTCTCACAACCTAATGTTTCAGGGAGCTCAAGTCTGTATGAGAAGCATCACTGATACCACTTGGCCCAAACATCAGGACCTCAGTATTGTTCTCTTTAAAATTTCAAACGTTTAAAGCCATCCAAGCTTTAACATACTCAAAGCAGTGTAGCAAAAGTTTTAAACAGTTTGAATTACTGTGCTTCAAGGGTAAATAAATCTGCGTCTCATTTGCACAGCAGTGAAATGAGTATGCAAAAAATTTAAAAATGGAAACAAATGAAGCATTTACAGAGGAAAATAAAAAGGATTGGCCCAGGAACAGAACCCTGAGGAAATCCGCAGGTAAGAAGTGCTAAGGGGGAGGTAAAATCAGCAAAGCTAACAGAACAACTTCTGTCAGACAAAACTTAAACCATTCCAAAGCAGTACCTTTAATGCTCGGAGTGCTCCAGACAGTGAATGATGATATAGTATTAAAATCAGTTGCCAGAAAGGCAGGATCCCTGGAGTCGATAGCTAATAACAGATCATTGAAAACATTCAAAAGTGCTGTTTCAGTGCAATGAAGGACCTGCTTGACGGAGGAAGGCTTTGTGTTCTTTTAACCTGAAGAAACGAGCTAAAGCAGGACGATTGACGCAAATACCTCAAGAATGCCATACATGGCTAAATAACATTTCAAGTGAATACAGTTAGGTCCATAAGTACTTGGACAGTGATACAATTTTCACAATTTTTCGCTCTGTGTGTGGGTTTAAACATGTTAAGCTTGGGTCACAGAGTTGTACCAGAGACACAAAGGCGAGTCCAATAAAATAACTTTATTGTTGAAAATGCAGAAACTGTCCCAAGGCTTTGCTCAAAATACGAGGTTTTCTTCAGCACACTGCACACCCAAAGCTTTAGCTCACTTGTTCAGATTAAAAGAACATGAAGCCTTCTTTGCAAAGCAGGTTTAGCAGCTGGGAAGCATCTTCTGGGTCACACGTAGTCTGAAAAAGAGACAACAGGAGAAAGAGCAAAAGCATAAGTTCAACAAGCATGTTACACAGTGAGGGTAAGAGTCTTTGAAGTGTGTTTGTTTCATATTTATATACTGTGTAACAGAGATTCTGCATGCAGCTGCTGGTGACAAACAGCAGGAATGCACAGCATCCGCCATCTCGGTCACAAAATTAAGCAATCATTATGTGATTGAAGTGTAGACTCTGTCACACACGTGTGCATAGGAGGAAGCTGAATGGACCAAATGAAGATAATTCCACACCAGGCCAGGGGTGGTTGGGTGCACTAAACCTTCCTCTGTTGTTTCTGCAGACCATTCTGCCTGAGGCAACCCTGACGACACTACTTCCGGTTCTGACCACAAGAATGACGTCACTTCCAGTTCCAGCCTGCCAAGAAGTGTGTCAGTTCCAGTTCTGGGTCCAAAGATAATGTCGCTTCCAGTTCCAGCCCCTAGAGTAACCTCACTTCCGGTTCCGGACCTGTATGACATCACTTCCCATTCCCTGCTTTAAAAGACCGGACAACATCAGTATACCTCACTTCAATCTTGGACTCCAAACAGTACACTTCAGTGTGATATTTCATACCTTTTTTCAGCCAGGGATAATATACAACCCAGTCTTAATTTAAGTGGTTTACCAAAAACATTGTATGAGTGCTTTAGAAAAGACAGCCATTTTTGTACATGGTCCCCCTATTTCCAGGGGCGCAAAAGTATTTGGACAAATAACATAATCATAAATATAATGATAATTTTCAATATTTGGTTGAAAGTCCTTTACAGTCATTGACTGCCTGAACAATCTCCAAGTGCTGGGTTTCCACCCTTCTGATGCTTTTCCAGACCTTTACTGCTGCTGTTTTCAGGTGCTGCTTGTTTGTTAGAGTGAAATGCATGTTACGTTGAGGCCCAATGAATTTGAATGTTACTGCACATGCATGCACCTACACACTCCTCCACAATTTTCGCATATTTGAATATGCAAGTCAATGTAAATAGCCCGTTCTGTTCATTGTTTTTTAAAAGACAGTGGCAAAAACATGTGGAAGAAAAC
This sequence comes from Erpetoichthys calabaricus, assembly GCF_900747795.2. Taxonomy (NCBI): domain Eukaryota; kingdom Metazoa; phylum Chordata; class Cladistia; order Polypteriformes; family Polypteridae; genus Erpetoichthys; species Erpetoichthys calabaricus. The sequence goes on from NC_041395.2 coordinate 318,761,437, forward strand.
GTTATACAGTGGTATAAATAACAAAGTGAAATTGATGAAGTGTCACAGCATGGTGAAGAAACTCAAAAGTTCAAATTCAGAAAGTCAGACAGTGCCTGAAATAAAAAAGGAGTGGTCAGATATCAAAGTCGACGTGAAAACATGCGTGTCTGATTGTCATACGGAAGAATATTAGGGCCACAGAGAAGATGAAAAATAGGGACACATTGAAGAAAGAAGGTCTATGTTGAGATTAAAGTCTACATTTCGACTTTAATCTTGAAATTTCCATTTTAATCTTGTACTTTATTTTGTCATTAAAGTAGAATGTCTAAAACTTAATCTTCATGTTTAATTTACTAGAGTTTCTCAAATCCCATTGTCACTAAAGCAGCACGTTAAATGCGTCGTATTCTAAGTGTTCCCCGACCCAGTCGTTAATCATTATATGCTTCTTAAACAGGCTTTCTCTTATGCCAACAGGAACGTGCAGGCAGTGATTGCCACATAGAATACATTACCTTTATGATATTACTGCTCTCTGAACATTTTAGAATGCTAATGTATTAAACATGTGGGGGCACAGTGGCGCAGTGTTTGCTGTGAGGATTGTTCCTGTCTCCCGCAAGATGCTTGCTGGGACTTGCGTATCCCTGGATGGAATAATTTATTGCAGCAGCACTGTGTCTGTCAAACATACCAACCCCCATTTCCTGGCCACCTTTTCTTTCTCCACGTAACCAATCGCCACACAATAAGCGTCTGTAATAAATGAAAAACCAACTGTAGTCTTAGAATGCCGATTCTTCAAAACTTTTAAGGAACATTGAAAAATCTCCATTATGTTTATTATATTATTCCATCCATCTATACAGGGTCATGTGAGTCCCAGCAAGCATAGCGTGCAAGGCAGGAATAATCCCTGGACGGGGCATCAGTTCATCGCTACCACTGCGTGCCATTAATAACAGTATACATTATTTAAATTAAGTTAACAATTTATCTGTGTGATGGGCGGCCTCTGCCATTACCCGGCCCAGGATGCCAATGGAATGAAAGAACCAGGGGAGAGAGGATCACTGAGGCAATACCTCTCCTGGGACGCTATAGAGCAGCCTTCCTAGGCACCTGCGGCACCATGGTTTCCTGCAGGGTTTGCCGAGAGCTGGAGTTTCGTGCATCCTTTTAAGGGCCGCTAGGGGGCGATGCAGAGACATTCACTGGATTTCCACCACACCTGTGAGTGATTCCAGGTAATCCAGATGAACCACATTGAGCACTCCCAGGTGCTGAATAAAAGGAGCCACCTCACCCCATTTGGAGAGTCAGAGTTGGAAGGAGGTGGACGAAGCTTGTCAGGAGGGGAGAGGAGAGGAGGTGGAGGAAGAAGGAAAGGAAAAGGGCCGTGTTTGATTATCGGCACTTTGAACTGCATTGTGCTGTGGGGAGCAAAAGAAAAGTGCTCCCCAACTGTAAATAAAACGTGTGTTGTGTGGCAAAGTCGTGTCCTGTCTGTCTGTGTCGGGTTAGGGCAGCTGTACACGCTCCTGAACTTCACATTTGTAAAATGTGTAATATACTTACCTTAACGCATTTCATCATAAAAATGATATAAGTGTAAATCCTAGTATTCTAACAGCACACAGCCCTAAGAGGATAGCACTTGGAAATCGAAATTGACTTAAAAGCCAGTTGTCATCATCTATAGATATGCGCTTTCATCTAATTCTTCCATTTGCAATGTCTGCTAATAACACTAACGCAGCCATGGTAGCTGGAACAGTTTGGCCATTCCTTGCACCATTGCATTGTTAGAGAATGATTACAAGCAAGTGAATTTAATTTGTAAACGATAATGCAATTATTTTCGGTGTATTTGATAAATTCTGCATCATTAATAAGAATCTAAAACAGAAAGAGACACCACACAGAGACAGTAACACTGCTTTGACATTGGGTGCCGCCCAGAAATGTGGAAATGCACCATTTATACACGAGGCCTGGGAAAAGCTGAAGAGCGCAATGAACAAACTGACATGAAGCTTGCTGTGTAGACTTTGATTCGAATCATTCATGTTGAAGGTTTTCTTCTGTTTAAATTCTAGTGTTTGATATGCCTGTTTCTTTGCAAATAAACAAATTTGTTCGTATCTAACTACCTTGTTGTTTACTGACACTAGAAATCACCGTAGCTCTAGAGTTTCAATAAGATGTGGGACTGAGGTACTGATCCAGATTCTGTACGATTGTAGCCCTGGTCATAAGTGTTTAGTAATATAATGAGCTGTTCTCAGTCAGGTAAAATCCTTTCAATGGTAGTGAACTGGGAGAAGGCCGCAGCTCCTGGACTTTGTTAGGGTTCTTAGTAGAAACCTTTCCAGGGTAGCCAGTTTCTGCTGGTACATCTGTTTAAATTCTATCGAGGGCGGTCAACCCCTGTTAGGAACAGTTCAGATGTAGCAGTGGGAGAAACAGAGAGCGAGATTAGTGCAGGCCAAGGCTAAGCATCCAGAGGTTAGTTGTTAAAATCCTTTCAGAAGATGTAAGGCCGTTATTAAGGATTCCAGAGGTAAGTATTACAAGGTAGACTTGTAAAACAAGGCTAGCAAGTTCAAAAACATTATTTAAGCAAATGCTGGATTAACTTGTCTGCCCTTTAATTATCTTGTTGATTCCGTGGGCCTCTCCTGAAGTGAAGTTACCAGCTCAGCACACTACAGTGTAGAAAATCGCACTCTACACAGAGTTATAGAAGATGTAAAGAAGAAGAGCCTGCTCTGTCCTTTCTTCTATCTTTCCTGTGTGATCCGAGATCAGTCCAACCTGTCGTTAATGTGGACCCCCAAGTACTTGTATAATTGGACCATCTCTACCTCCGCTCCCTGAATAGTGTCTGGACACAGTAGCTCTCTAGCATGTTTAAAGTCAATAACCAGTTTCTTGATTTTTCTGATTTTAAGTTGCAGACAATTCTCTTTGCACCAAAAAAACAAAGTTCCCCACTTGACTCCTCTCCTTTGTCTCATCCTCTTCATCAATATCTCCCATACTGTAAGCGCAGAATCATCTAAGAATTTCTGCAAGTGACATGACCTGCTGTGATATAGATAGATAGATAGATAGATAGATAGATAGATAGATAGATAGATAGATAGATAGATAGATAGATAGATAGATAGATAGATAGATAGAATATAATTTTTAACAAATTTCTGGAAAGTGACAGGTGTCATGTTAAGTGACTTGTTTGAGGTCACACAATAAATGAACCTTAGTGATTTTATATGGCACTTTTCCTAAATGATCACCGGCTGATGCCATTTACAGATATAGCAGAATTGATTCCACATTTCTTCCATAGCTTTTTAGGCTAACTGACTAAATCAGAGTCACCTTGAGAGTCAGATGAGTATGATGTCATTTCCGGGCCCGAGCCTATGGATGAAGACCCTTCCGGTTCTGACCCCCCGATGTCATTTCTTATATTGGCTTTTAAAAGCTGCCACCTTTCCCCTATCCCCTCAGTTCTATTTTGGACTTTGAATTGTGCACCTCAGTGCTATCACTTTTCAATTTTGCAGCTATGAAACAATATACGGGTGGCTGCCCCAAACCTTGCTATTGCTCTTGGCTGAGTTTGTGACAACTCCTGATGACCCTAAATTGGAGGTAACTGATGTGAATTGCATGTCCTGCGGGTTTAGAGTTCCTGTTCTTACGGGAGGAGGTTGAGTACCACCCACCTAAAAGCCCACAGATAAGACTAGGCCTAAGCTGGACATCAATATCACCAGACCTACTAATCACCTACCAACAGGTCTGGACAAAGGTCCATTACAAGGCCCATACAGAAATGCCCTTTCTTTTGAGTCAATTCAGGGTGGCATTTAACCTCAACTTTACCAGTGGCATCATTAGAGGGGTCTTGGGCGCTCAAGCCTCTGATCTCTGGTTCAGACCCTGATATTCCCGAGCCATGTATAGCTTGAGAGAAACTCTAAAGGGGACTCTATCTCACCCCACAGTACTCTACAGTTTGACATTCAAGAACAACTTTAGTGAATCCCCAAAGGTGGACCCCCCACCCCATTCTCACTTTCCAGTCTGACAATCATGAACAACTCATGTGAAACACTAAAAGCAGATAACCCCACTCTGATCTGACATGTACAAAAGACCATATGAATCCACTGCTCATCATCGCTGGAGGTTTGTGCCAGTCCTTCTTTACAGGTCAGTGTCAGTTCGAGACATTTTACGTTACTCACACTAATCCTCTGTGTGCCACCCCAAATGGTATCCTGTCCTTACTTCCAGCTCCTTCTCCATCTTCGAATCCATATAATGTAGCAGCTCCCACCAACGCAGTGGAATCACATTTACTTTTGAACACAAGTTACGAAGACCTGGGGACCTGGGTTCGCTTCCCGGGTCCTCCCTGTGTGGAGTTTGCATGTTCTCCCCGTGTCTGCGTGGGTTTTCTCTGGGTGCTCCGGTTTCCTCCCACAGTCCAAAGACATGCAGGTTAGGTGGATTGGCGATTCAAAATTGGCCCTAGTGTGTGCTTGGTGTGTGGGTGTATTTGTGTGTGTCCTGCGGTGGGTTGGCACCCTGCCCAGGATTGTTTCCTGCCTTGTGCCCTGTGTTGGCTGGGATTGGCTCCAGCAGACCCCCGTGACTCTGTGTTCGGATTCAGCGGGTTGGAATATGGATGGATGGACACAAGTTACGAAACTTGGAACATCCTGTTTTCACTGAGGTCCTGTTTTTTCAAAAATTCAAATATGGAAAGAGCAGCAGGGTGGGACCTCCTGATGGCTCCTTATATAAACACTCTCTGCCTGCAGTCACCATTACTCAACACGTTACACCCGTGGAAACAGCAGAAGCCATAGAGATGGTAAGTGCAGAAACTCTCATTGATCTTTTATTGGTCATAAAGCCTCATTACTTTTGTTTACTGTAGAAATAAACTAGAAATTATAAACTACGGCATAAAAGTGAAGGCAGTTTGATAAATGGGCAGGGATATTAAATACAAAAGCCACTGCCAAAAAGGTTGGAACACTTTCTAAAAATGCAGTAAAAATTAAAATCTGTAATGTGGTCATTCACTTGAACCTTTATTAACAGGCAAAAGGACAAAGACTTTCAGGGTTTCCAAACTTAATTCTATTTACATAAACACATTTTGAAAAAGCAGAGCAGTGAATGACCACATTACAGATTTTAGTTTTTATTGCATTTTAAGAAAGTGTCCCAACACTTTTTGGAAATGGGGTTTGTATGTTAAATAAAAAGATATTATAAAAGATGTGATAAAAAGTGAAGTTCCACATTTTGGAATATGTTAATCTGTTTATTTTATCTTGTACCTTGTGGGGAACAGCCCGGACACAGACAGGTAGACATGTTGGTTTCACCACACACACGTTTATTATACATAATATTTACAAGTATCAGTGCACAAACCCAGTGTCGCAGCACCAATCACCCCATTAAGTCCTGGCCACAACACAATGCCTTATTAGTCTCTGGTCCGTCTCCACTCCTCTCCGCCAAGCTTCGTCGTCTTCCACCTGACTCTTGCCCCTGACTGGAGGAAGGTGGCCCCTTTTATTCACCCCGGAAGGGCTCCAGCTGCATCCTGAGGGCCTGTAGCCCCACCCCTGTGTGGCAGAAGCCCCAGCGGTGAAACCGGAAGTCCACCGGGTGTCTCCATATCTCTTCCCCCCAGCACTTCCCGGTGTGGCGGAAGTACTGAGGTCCAACACTCCCAGGGCATTGGGGCGCCCCTTGGCGGTGACCACGGGCCCCTTCAGGGTTGAGCTTCCAAGCTCTGTACCTGTGGTCCCCACAGCAACCAGGGAGGATGCCCCCTCGTGTTCTGGAGGATCCACAAGCCCTCCTCTGGTCCTCCTGGGCGTCCTGGCTGGGCATGAATGCCCGCCGGGCACCACAGTGCCCCATCGCCAGCGAAGACCCGTTGGTCCGAGCGACACACCCCGTTAGGGCGGCTCAACCCCTAAGTGGGTCCTATTCTCTATCCAGGGTCCATTCCGGCAACCTGGAACACTCTTTATCGGCACCCCCTCCAAGATTTACGCGCCCCGCTGTTCAGTGCCACTCATGCCTTCGCAGCCTCCGCCGGGCGAGGGGCTGCCCCATCGCCAGTGAAGTGTCGTCCGGCCAGACGGTCTGTCTGATGAGGGTCGGCTTCCCACGAAGCAGGACCTACTGCTCGTCCCGGGCCCAATCCTGCAACACACAGAAACACAGGGGCAGAGCCGCTGCCTGGACACCCTTCCCTGGCATCCCTCTGTGCTGCACACTGGCAGCACTCCCCCCTTTTACAAGGACCCCAGAACTTGCCTGTTTGGCACCTCCTCTGCGGGTTGCGTGTCCCTCCAACTTATGGGACCGCCTGCTTTTCTCTCCATTCCACTGGCTCTGGGGAGTGGCCCTTCACTGGACGTGCGCACCCAGCTGCACGTCCCTTCCTGTTGGAGGAATCGGTACTCTTCCCTCGATCCCTCCTTTCCCTCCTGGACGCCCTGATGGTTTGAATCTGCACATGACAAACGCGCAAACTCATTCCTGTCTGCGTCCATGCATAGCAACGGGAGACTGCTGCAGGCTCGGGGCATCGGGCGCTAGGACCCAGGGCACTCATCAGCCCCTGTCCGCTCTGTCCTCCTGGGCGTCACGGCCGGGCATGAACGCCTGCCGGGCACCACAACCTTTAATAACAAATGTTATCCCAAAGTGTACATTACACAACATAGCACAAGATGTTCAGAAATGCAGTTAAAGCACAGGTGGGTTAGATGATTTATTCAGGGGTCTCTTATGCAAATTTAAGCCCCACAATTTGAACGGTTGGACTGCACAAGTGTGACCATACCCACTGCCTTATTAACTCATTGTAGATACAAACCTCATAAGAGTTGTGGTAGAATTACGGTCACTAGAGCCATTAAGTTGTCCCCTATGCATATGTGTGTGACAACCATTGTCTCTACAAAAACTGGATATGATAGAGAAATGTTGTTGTCAGATTTGCATTCAGAACCCTCTGTGGTACCCGGCTGGGGTTCATGCCTGGCCGGGATGCCCAGGAAGACAGGAGGAGGGCTCATGCCTCCTCCAGACCACGAGGGGGCGACCGCCCTGGTTCTATTGGGGGCCACGGGTACAGAGCTTGGAAGCTCAACCCTGTAGGGGCCCATGGTCACCGCCAGGGGGTGCCCCGATGCCTTGGGAGCCCTGGACCTCAGCACTTCCGCCACACCCGGAAGTGCTGGGGGGAAGAGGATTGGGGACACCCGGAGGACTTCCGGGTACACAGCCAGAGCTTCCGCCACACATGGGTGTGTCAACGGAGGCTCCTCGGGAAGCACCTGGAGTCCATCCGGGAGTGTATAAAAGAGGCCGCATCCCTCCAGTCAATGGCAAGAGTCGGGTGGAAGTAGGACGGAGCTCAGAGGAGAGGAGTGGAGGTGGACCAGAGACTGTAAAGGCATTGTGGTGGCCAAGGACTTAAGGGGTGATTGGTGCTGCAGCACTGGGTATTATGCACTTGAAACTTGTAAATATTGTAAATAAACGTGTGTGTGGTGAAAACATCACGTCTACCTGTCTGTGTCCGGGCTGTTCCCTACACCTCCAATCTATACATTTTTTATAGGAGTGAATTGTTTTGCAGACCAGTGTTATGAGAGACCCCAGTGTTTGAACCCTTGACGCTGTGACAGTGTGACGTTCAGCCAGTGATTTAGTTTGTCACCTTCTGTCTCTTACAGAATGCTCTCTTGTGCTTAGCCCTGGGAGTTCTGGCAACAGCCGCCCTGTGCCATGGTCGGTGCATGATGGCTCCATCATTGGTCCAGATTGATCCAGTTACTGGTGAACTGGCCCCAGGTAGGAGTTGTTTTCTGTTTTAAATGTGTGTGTTGTACTGTAATTGTGCCATATTTGTACAGGAATTGCTTCACATTTCTGCCAGGTGTTCATCCACTGAAAGGTGAAACATGCATTATGTATTAAACCAGTAATGGCGCATGCACTGCACGATAACGTGCAGTGAATACACTTGACTTGTACTTTTCATCCTCTTTCTCTGTATGTTTACCATTCGTTTGCTCAGAGGTTGATGAGCTTGCTGTTTCCTGAGCAGCTCTTCTTTTCTCAACCCTAGCAGCCCGCTTCTTCTCATCCTTCGTCTGCAATTGCTAAGTATGTTTTCTTTAATTTTTCACTTAAGTTGCACCTTAAGTCTTCAATCTGCCTCAAGAATGATTTAAGATATGAAGAGGTAGAGGAAGTGACGGTGAATGTGGTAGGGATGAGAACGGCGTCCATATGCATGCGCCGCACAGTCGCCCTCCTGGCCTCTGCCGAGAGTTGATTCTACAATAAAATAAAATAAAAATAGAAAGAGGAATAACCCTGGAGGTCAATCATCACCCGAAAAGTGGATAGTAGACGTCACGTAGTATATGTGTACCAAATTTCAAGTCAATAGTTCAAACGGTTTGTGAGCTACAGGTGATTTGATATCCTGGACAGACAAATGGACAGCCACGATAACGTATTATATATAAAGAAATAGTGAGACAGCAGGCAGGCGCCATCACAGGAAAACAATATGAATTGCCAGTGGATGGTAGGTGAGAATGTGAGTCACTGAAGGAAAGGCTTACAAACACAGAGACAGAAAGAGAGAGCATTTAAATTACGTGAAGAACGTATCCACGCTGCCTACCCATGAACTTGGAAATGATGATAACGTAACATTTTGCCAAGTGTTATCTTTTTTAGTAGTGAAGAGCCGGAGACCCCTACTGCTGCGTCTGAAGTTCCTTGGGCTGCTACAGGTTTATGTGTTGTAGCCTCAGAAGGGTACTGGGGAGGACAGCCAATGTAGTCCACTTCAGTATACTAATGGGGTGGTTGACCACAACAATATTTACTTTAGGGTACCTAGAAGTAGTATGAGGTACTGTTTAAATGGGCCTTCCGTTCCTTGAGTCGTCCTGATGACGAGGTGTGAAGAGGGAGTAAGATGGACAAAAAGTTGGACGATAAACAGAAAGACCAGAAGCAACAGAGGATTACTACTGTTTACTCAGACCCTGAGGGCAGAGGTGCCTGATGTGCTTCTTTCTTTGTTGTTCCTCCATGTTACTTATTTCTTCATTTGTTAACAAAATGCCTTTTTGTTGTTATTTTGGACTCTTGTGTTCAATGGATGCTCAAGGTGGAGGTGGTCCCTGGGTTTGAATCTGTTTGGGCCCACCTATAGTTTCTCACCACATGATGAACCACCTGAATTGGGATCTGAATGAAGCAGGTGACACCTGGGACCTACTGGGACACAGAATAAACTAGTGTGTAACGTCAAAGCTCAGGAGTATCTAGGACTTGAACAGCCCACTATGTAAGAGCAGTAAGTGGTCCCTGAGCAGGCAAGACAAGCCCTCTGAAAATCTGGAGAGCACACATCCACTTACTGGAGAGGAAAGCAACCTGAGGTTTATTGTCCAGTGGCTTTGCTTCACGTTTTGGTTGGCAGATTCTGGTTGGTGTCATCTACAATACTTTTTAAGAATTCTTGAATATTGGCATCATTTTTGCACCATGTCTTTGTGACTTAAATTGTGCTTTCATGTAGAATAAGAGCAAATATAACTAACATCAGAGTACATGTATGTCCTGAAACTGCATGTCTGTTGGGATCGGTCACAATTACTTGTAACATGATGTCACTTATGAACAACAACAACAACCACAATTAATTTCTTGTAGAGCCCAAAATCACACAAGGAATGTCTCAGTGGGCTTTATTGGCCCTGTTTTTTTGACAGCTCCCCAGTTTTGACTCTCTAGGAAGACAAACTCCCCAAAATAAAATGACCCTTGTAGTGAAAAAAAGGGGAAGAAATCTTGGGAAGGACAGTTCAGAAAGAGACCCCATTCTAGCATGGAGTGGGTGTCAAAAATGAATTAAATAGAACACACTAAACAGAACACAAGTAATCCTGTTCACAGAGCTGGATGGCCAACCTGTCATGGCCATCTCAAAATACAACACAGCAGTACAAACGACTTTGTTCTTGAACAGAGCGCCTCAAGTGCAGGCATAGAGTGATGCGACACTCTCACGGCAAAATGGACAAATAAATTACAGTAGGGGATCATCTGCTGTATATCTGATGAACTGACGTCGGCTTTGTGCCCTGGAGGTTCAGGGAATGGCAGCTTTGAAAGCTCACCACACATTCTGAACTTGACTCTTAGTTTACCGTTTGATGACTATCATCACTTCCTGTACTGCTCAATCACTAGAATCAGAAGCTATAATGCTGTTACTGCCTACTTATAAAGAACTGTCCCCAATAATAATAATAATAATAATAATAATAATTAGGGCACATTAAATTGCTTTCTTCCTTATGGAAATGAACACGTTTTACACTTCAGCTGCCTTTATTCACCTCACCCTTTGGTTACAAATGCTGTTTCAGCAACTGCCCTCCATCACTCGCTGCTCTTCACGGGGGACAACTAACAAAACTGGAGCTCCACAAGGAACAGTGCTGTCTGCTTTTCTCTTCACTCTGTATACCTGTAATTATAAAATATAACAGCAGGCCATGTTGCTTGCAGAAATTCTCTGATGATTCTGCACTTGTGAGGTGTATTGATATGGGGACGAGACAGACGAGAAGAGTAAGGGGGAGAACTTTGGTTCAAAGAGAATTGTCTGCAGCTTAACACCAGCAAAACCAAGGAACTGCTTATTGATTTTCAGCGCACCAAAGAGCCTCTGTATCTGGCCGCTATTCAGTGGGTAGATGTAGAGGTGGTCCACTCCTACAAGTTCTTGGGGTCCACATCACTGACAGGTTTGACTGGTCTCAGAACACAGAGGAACTCCATAAGAAATGGTAGAGCAGGCTCTTTTTCCTTAGGAGACTGAGTTCCTTTAATCTGGGAATAAACATACGTCACATCTTCTACAATTCTGTGGTGGTCAGTGCGATTTTCTATGCTGTGGTGTGCTGGGCCGGTAACATCACTTGAAGTGAGGCCCACCATATCAAGAAGCTAAAGTTAAAGGCAAGCTCACTTATGGGATGCACTATAGACCCCAGGAGGTTGCAGTGAAGGAGAGAATTAAAGCAAAAAAGTGCATTTTGAACAATGCTGCACATCGTCTCTCTGAAAACACCAACACTGAGGACATTCAGCCAATGAATCAATCAGCAGAAGTGTGTCAAGAAACACCACTGGGGGTCCTTTATACCAACACGAAGACGCCTGCATAAAGTTTCACTGGGATGAGACTGCCAAATTTTCTGTCATTGTAGTTATTCTGGTGGGTGTGTTCAGACCATGGTATGTGTGTATAGATATTTATTTAAATACGTATCTATTTATTTAAAGAGTTTTTGCAAAAAGCCAAATTTTCCCCTGGGGACAAATAAAGTTCTCTACATCTCAGTCTAACTCTGGGGATGATGGTGTGTTATTGACGCACTAACTCAGATTTGCTGTTGTGCATGAGACCAGCAGTGGATGAGTCATCTAAAGGTTAATGGTGAAGGTGTTAAAACAGACTCGATAGACCAGTCCAATGGTAAGAATATTTACAGTTTAATTAATTTTGGGGCCCTTGTAGCTCACGGAGCTCTTGGCTCTAGCCCGGGTTAGCCCATGCAAAAAAAAAACAAAAATCAAAAAACAAAATGCAGCCATGATTGTGCTGCTGCTTTAAGACAAAGCTGTAAGATAATCTTCACTAATGGAGTAGTTCTGCCATGAGCCTGTTGATCTCCATGATCATAACATGGGGAAAAAAGTGATGTTTCATTTTAAACAGATGTATAACACCCTGTTGCTCTTTTCAGGCTGCCAGGATGATGAAGGTGTTTTACACCCCTTCGGTTCGATATGGTACAACAAAGACTGCTTCAGGTGTAACTGTTACATTTCTGGAATGAAATGCTGCAATCAGTAAGTACCCTTCATCTGTCGTTGAATTGTTTCACACTCCCTGAGCTCGGGACTCAAAGGCACAGAATTAAAGAACCGTTTAATCCTGCGTCAGACCTGGCTGTCCCACAGGGCCCCACAGAGCAGGCTTACATTTCAAAGGGACTGCACACATCCTGGATAAGTTGATAAAACTTGAGAATATTAGCCACCTACTGCCTAGCATAGTCAGTTACTGCTGTGTAGTATAGTGGCAGTTTTGAATAAGACTTTTAAAACACCAATGATACTTTCTAAGAGCACTTTGGACTTTTTACTGCGTAGGATTATATCAACAACAACAACAACATTTATTACTAGAGCACATTTTCATAAAAATGATATAGCTCAAAGTGCTTTACAGGATGAAGAAAAAAGAAAAATATAAAAATAAGATTAGGCAATACTAAGTAACAAAGAATAAAGTACAGTCCGATAGCCAGGAGGACAGAAAAAAACAAAAAATGGTTTCTGAGGCCACGAGACCACCCAGCCCCCCACTGGGCATTCTACCTAACATAAATGATCTCAATCAGTCCTCAGGGTTTACAGACTTCACATGGAAGAACTTGATGATGATGGTCATGTGGACTTTTGGCCTTTAATCCATCAATGTGGGGACATCATGGTGCTTTGATCGGGTGGTGGTGGGGGGTGCAGATCAGCACCACAGAAAACCAGAAAAAGAACAGCAGAAAAAGTAGGGGTTAGTATGAATTGTGGCGCCATGATAAAAACAATAATTAAATACATATACAGAATATCAGGGTTACACTAAAATCTATATCTATACAGTATAAGTCAATGTGTGTATGTATGTATGTTCCAGCACTACTTCCGAACGGCTGGAGCGATTTTCATGAAACTTGGTACACATGTTCCTCATTGGTCGACTAAAAATACTGTAGGGGGAAATCAACCCTAACCCACCCCCTTCTGGGTAGGGTGGGGGGTGATCTTATGGTCTTGTATTCGTGTTATCATCCAGTTGACACTCTGAACGACCACCAGATGGCGAACTGGAGGTGATTGCCAGCATTCTCTATGTTTGAGCACCACTGCGCCCTTGTTGGTTTTGAAATTAAATAGAGTTGGCCGGTTCTGAGCGTCAACTGGACGATAACATACATACAAGACCACAAGACAGGCACATTAGTGAGTCTTCGTTGTTTGCTAATTTATTTTTATTTTTAAAGTTGTGCTTTTTTTTAATTATGTTTTTCTCAAACAATTAAAAAAATAAAAACACTTTATTTTCCTCCCAGGCAACACTGGGTATTGTAGCTATTGTAGTTATAAGAAAGCCATGTTAAAATAATGTGTTTTCAGCAGTTTTATAAAGTGCTCTACCATATTAGCCTGGCGAATTCCTACCGGCAGGCTATTCCAGATTTTAGGTGCATAACAGCAGAAGGCCGCCTCACCACTTCTTTTAAGTTTAGCTCTTGGAATTCTAAGCAGACCCTCATTTGAAGATCTGAAGTTACCATTTGAAGTGTAAGGTGACAGACATTCTGAGATACAGGATGGAGTGAGATTATTTAAGGCCTTGTAAACCATTAGCAGTATTTTGATAATTTGATTTGAATATATGACTAACACGCGCTACTGCAAGCACTTACAGCCCCTATTCTGAAGGGTTACCAAGTATTCTTTAATATCTGCCAAACATTACATTGACCTCTTTCAAATAAAAGTGATTGTTTTCAGTTATTTTGGCACTTATTGAGTTAGGGAATTGGAAATTGAAGAACCATTGCAGGATGAATGGCTCTGCTCTCATCTAGTATGGTTTTGTATATGGAGACATTTTTGAATGTCAGACTTGGTAAATGTGGAGTCATTTAAATCTACAAATACATTCTCAAACCATTTTAGGGTTGTTGTGCGACTATCCAGACAGAACTGGGCACAAGCTGGGTGCAGACCTAGACAGGGAGCCAATCCATCACAGGACCCACTCATACCCACTCTGGGCCAGTCGCCTATTAGCCTAACATGCATGTATTGGGGGATTTGGGAGAAAAATAAAAGTAGCCAAAGCAGACAAGGAGAGAACATGCAGACTCTGCACAGACAGGGTCTGGTTGTGCAGTTTACATCTAGGAGGCTGGATCTGCAAGGCAGCAGTTCTTAATCATTGTGCCACCACATCACCCTAACTATAATTTAAATGCTCATAATCATATTCATGTCATGTCATTTTCTAACCCACTTCATCTACACCAGGGTGGGGGGTCTGGCTGCAGCCTTTCCCAGCTAGCATAGGGCACAAGTCAGGAACAGACCCTGGGCAGGGGTCAGGTCCATTGTATGCCAAACACACACAAACCACAAACTAGGGACAATTTAGGGACACCAGCTTTACCTAAACTGCATGTCTTTGGATAGCGTGAGAAACCAATGCAGACACGGGGAGAACATGCAGACTCCACATAAGAGGACCTGTGACACAAACACTGGTCTGCTCAATGCAAGGCAGCACCAGTGTGCCTCTGTACTGCCCCTAATCATAATATAATATTATAATATATTGAAATATATTCATGTATCTTAAATTAAAAACTTTTAAAACATATCTTTATATATAATACGCTACTGTGGCTGTCTGTTTGTCTTTTTGTGATTTTAAATCACCTGCAGCTTGCAAACCGTTTGACCTTTTAACCTGAAATTTGGTACACATATACTACGTGACGTCTACTATCCGCTTTCTGGGTGATGATTGACCTCAAAGGTTATTCCTCTTTTTATTTTATTTTATTGTAGAATCAACTCTTGGTAGCGGCCAGCAGGGCAGTCATGTGGCACAGGCATATGGGCGCGTTCTCATCCCTACCACCTTTGCCGTCACTTCCCCTACCTCTTCATATCTTAAGTCATTTTTGAGGCAGATTGAAGACTTAAGTGCCAGCTTAAGTAAAAAATTAAGCAAATTGTACTAAGTAATTGCAATACCAACACTGACATAATCAGTTTTAACGCGAAAAGATGTCGATGGAAGGAGAGAAGAAGCGGGGTGCTAGGGTGGGAGAAAAGAAGAGCTGCTCAGGAAGCAGCAAGCACATCAAACTCTGAGCAAACAAATGCTAAACATACAGAGAAAGAGAATGAAAACTATAAATACTCAAGTCAAGTGTATTCACTGCACGTTATTGTGCATTGCGCCGTTACTGGTCTTAACGTATTTCAGATATCTTTAAATGCATTAACATTGAAATGTGTCGTCAATGTCTATGTGAAGCACTTTGAGTAGTGAGAAAAGCCCTATATACATGTAATCAATTATTATGATTAATATGATGTCTCAAAGGGGGGGGGGGTGACATGGAGGCACAGTGGCACGGAGGTTTACTGTGTGGACTTTACATGTTCTCTCCATGCCATGTTGCTTTCCTCCCACAGTCCAAAGACATGCAGGTTAGGTGGATTGGTGTCTGTGTGTTGCACCCGCCATGGGCTGGTGGTCTGCCTGGAGGCTGCTTCTGCTTTGCACCTGATGTTTGCTGGGATAGGGACTGGCTTCCCGGCAACCCTGCTCTGGATAAGTAGGTTTAGAAAATGGATGGCTGTCTCAAATGGAAAAGAAATTGTTTTTAAGATATTAGGAAATAAATTGGAGTTGCTTAATTGTACTCAAATGTGAGACAATGTGAAGAAATCTAAAATGCATTTTAAGATACTTTGCTCACATTTTGAGTAAAACACTGTGCCACCCTACAGCCCTAATTCCAAATGTATCTTTTTGACCCCACTGAAATAAACTCAGAGGTATTCCTCAGTGAAAGGCGCTTTATAAAATGTGTCAGACAGTGTGGTGAAGTCTAAACCCACAAGCCTGCTGGTTCAGTTCAGGCCTTCGATTCACTGAGCTTCACTCATCTGGCATCTGCTCCAGTGGTACAAATGTGTGAAAACAGCTGTACAGTAGATACAGTGCCCTCCATAATGTTTGGAACAAAGACACATTTTTTATTGATTTACCCGTCTGCTCCACAGACTAAAATTACAAATCAAATCAAATCAAACAATTCAGACATTATGAGTAAATTGCTCATTGCACACTATCCTCTAAGAGGATTTACATACATTTCAGTCACAGCATGAAGAGGTGACAACACTTTTTCTACACGGTCCCCCCATTTCAGGGCACCATAATGTTTTGGACAATTGGTGTCAAAGGTGTTTGTGATTCCTCGGGTAGGTTTCATTTCTTCATAAGATCCCTTGGCCTGCTTCTACCCTTTGGAGTTTGGAGTTTCCATTGTTCAACATGATGACAAGAGCTGTGCCAATGAAGTCAAAGAAGCCATCATGAGACTGATGAACAAGAATTTAAACATCAGTAAAACCTAAGGATTACCTAAACCAACTGTCTGGAATATCATTAAGAAGAAAGAACACACTGGTGAGCTTAGTAATCAAGGGACTGGTAGGCTGAGTAAGTCCTCCACTGCTGACGACAGAAGAATTCTCACTCTGGCAAAGAAAGCCCCAAATGCCTGTCTGACAGATCATGCACAGTCTTCAGGAGGCCGATGTGTGCGTGTCAGAGGCGACTACCAGCAGAAGACTTCATGATCAGATGTAAACCACTAGTTACCCCCAAAAACAGAATGGTCAGATTTCACTTTGTGAAAGGGACTTAAAAAAGCCTGCAGGATTCTGGGTAAAAGGTTGATGTCCAGAGCAACATGCGGAGATGAAAAGATCCAAAGCAGACCACCTCATCTGTTAAACATGGTGCTGGGGTGTTATGGCTTGGGGACACATCTGGCTCTTCATTGATGACAGAACTACTGATGGCAGACACACGATGAATTCTGAGGTGGAGAGAAACACCTGATCTGCTCAAGTTCTAGTAAAGGCCTCCAAACTCATTGGGCAGCACTTCATCCTACAACAAGATAATGACACCAAACATACTGCTAAGGCAACACCGGCGTTTTACAAAACTAAAAAGTGGAAAATTCTTGAATGGCCAAGCAAGTCACCTGATTTCAATCCAACTGAGCAGGTCATCCATATGCTGAAGAGATAAATTAAGGGGACAAGCCTCTGAAACAAACAGGAGCTGAAGGTGGCTGCATTAGACACTTGGCAGAGCATCAGCAGCGAAGATCCTCAACACCTGGTGACATCTATGAATCGCAGACTTCAAACAGTCATTGCATGCGAGGGATATGTGACAAAGTGGTAAATATGACAACTGCTTTAATTTCAGATTTCATGAACAGAACTTCAGAGGCCACACTGCAAGATGCAAACCACTAGTTAGTCGAAAATCAGGATGGCCAGATTGCAGTTTGACAAAAAGTACTTCAAAGAGCCTGCAGAATTCTGGAAAATGGTCTTGAGACAAAGATGACACAAAGATGACCCTGCATCAGTGATGACAAGAGCAAAGTGTGCAGACGAAAAGGAACTGCCCAAGATCTAAAGCAGACCACCTCATCTGTTAGACATGGTGCTAGGCAGTGTGGTGCAAGTTCACACCTCACAAGAACTCGCTCAAAGCTCAGTTCACACAGATTAAAATGAATAAATTCACGTTCATAGTTCACCATTTCAGTTTTGAACTAGTTCATGTTCAGATCATTTCGTATTTTTTAAGGAGTGAGAATAAATGACCCATGAGTTTACTCTTTTCAATTTTTCATGACTAATATCAGGCTATTACAGTGTTCTTGAATAAAGTACAATAATTATGAAGATTTATTTATTTAAATACACTTTATTGAGTTACACCCAGCAACAAACACATATAACCATATATGCTAATATCCTCCCGGTCAGAAAAGAAATTAAATAGATGCAAGTATACATATAAATCACCACTCTATTT
This sequence comes from Erpetoichthys calabaricus, assembly GCF_900747795.2. Classification (NCBI taxonomy): domain Eukaryota; kingdom Metazoa; phylum Chordata; class Cladistia; order Polypteriformes; family Polypteridae; genus Erpetoichthys; species Erpetoichthys calabaricus. The sequence continues at coordinate 318,779,297 of NC_041395.2, forward strand.
ACAACCGTGTGACACAAATGGTGACTGTGGATTCAGTGTGTAGGTGAACTAATCGATTACACTGCAAAATTCACTTACAAAATTCATGTCATATATTGCATGTCCAATGGGGAAAAACATAAAATGGCCTCACAAAGTACAACGTTTTCCTAAAAGTGAAAGTGGAGCTTCACCGCGTGCTCATTTCAGCGGGAGTGCAGCTTAAGCACAAGCATACAGACACAGACAGTGCCAATTTGATTTGATGTTATTTTTTTTCCAAATACAAATAAATGTCAAAAAATTCGTACGAAATAAATATTTGTAAAAATCCACTATTTGTGCTTATCTGAATACCGTATTCGGATTTGGTCCCACCCCTACATTACAGGGTAAGGCAAAACGTTTAATGTGGACCTAAACCAGATCCAGAGTGTCATATAAAACTGAACTAGCTCACATTCAAGCTGTTCACTTGCAAATACATTACGTTAAGTTCACCGTTCTTAGAAAAATGAGCTTGTCCAATGAATGTGCGCTTTTGAACTACTTCATGCACAACACTGCTGGGGGTGTTGGACCGGTTTATACTTCACGATCAGAACACGAATGCTTCATGGCTGCCATGAGTTCCTAGTATTTATTTAACGCGTCCTCTGAGCACATCCTCAGAAATTAACGCAACGCATGCTAGAGTTTCAGAACTAGCAAAAAATCAGAGGGCGTAGTGTGTTCAAGTTGGAATTTGACATCAGAGTCTCTGTTTGCTACCAACATGTGACAGCAAGCCACTTTGCAGATGGATCAGTGTGCGTGCTTCGATGTTTGATGAATGGTTCAGTGTGATGAAGCAAATCATCAAATTTAAATGCTGACATACAACTGCATTTGTGGCACTTTTCTTCATCTTGTTCTCGCAAAGGCAATACAAGCATTGCATATTCCCCATTGTAATGACGCGATACATTTTAAAGGTCTCACACAGCATCTTCTGTGTGAAGAAAAAAATATCTATTTTGTGATTAAAGTGGAAACGTCAACTTTAATCTCGTAGTTTATTTTGTTATCACAGAAGAACATCAACTGAAAACCAACCCAGTAGTTAATCGCTATGTGCTTCTGGGGCTTCCTCCTGCGCTGACAGCATCGGGCAGGCAGCGATTGCCACACAGAACACATTCAATTCATTATATGCCAGCTTTCTGCACATTTAGATTCTCTAAATTTCTACTTGATATCATTTTCATGATGGAATATATTAAAGTATGTATGTTACATTTTACAGGTAAATTGTTAACTTCATTTAAATAATGAATACTGTTAATAATTATACATGTGGGACGGCACTGTGGCGCTGCTGCCTCACAGGGAGTTATGTCCCTGGTGTTCCCTGCCTGGAGTTTGCATGTTTTCCTGGTGGGTTTCCACAGTGTGCTCCGGTTTCCTTCCCAGGACATGCAGATTTGCGGATTTGGTGACACTAAAATGACACTAGTGTATGTGTGTGCTTGTATTCACCTTGCGATGAGCTGACGCCCCATCCAGGGATCGTTTCTGCCTCGTTCCTGATGCTTGCTGGAATGGCTTCCTCCCTGGATTGATGGATGTAATCATTAAACATTGTTTTCAGAGATATTGTGGCAAGGTGTTCTGGGAATTTAATGGATGTTTCAGGCAATTTACAACACAGCCGAACCCAAATGTTGTTTTCTCATGCGACAAAGTCCTAAATATGACAACTGCTTTAATAGGCCTGCTGTGTCCCAAACATTATAGGGGACCATGTAGAAAAAGGGTTGTCATTTGTACATGATGTGACCAAATGTGCGCAACACCCCTTAAATGAAAGATATATAACTAAACGGACTATCAAGAATTCTTGTTGAAATGGAGTCCAGTGAGTCAAAATGTTTCAGTTTCAAGCCCCACCTGTAACTCCATGTGTGCCTCTAGCAAGTTCACTTCTCGTGTCAAGGTTTATATTTTAAAAATATAAAAATGTAAAGCATTGTGGATTGTGTTTGTACTATAAAAGCACTATAACAATCAAAACTCTTCAAGCTCTGACTCCTGAGCCATTACTGACTCCTTGTGTGACCCCAAGTGAGTGCTCACCATCCACAGATCACATTATAAGAAATGCGGACTGACAGCCCTGGAAGTGGAAAGAGCCTTTGGATGGTGTATAGCAGTGTGTGTGTGTGTGTGTGTGTGTGTTCGTGTGTGTGTGTGTTCGTGTGTGTGTGTGCGTGTGTGTGTGGGTGTGTGATATTGACTAAGTTTTTTTTGTTTTTACTAACAGAGTTCCAAATTATTCTGGTCTTCCCGAATCCTGTAAAGTTGTGGTGACCAAGGACTGCACCCACAAGCTGGTGAACACGCAGGGGCCTGACAGCAACTGTGTCCCAAAGAGTGCTGTCATGTAGGACGCCGCTCTTTTCTAAGAAAATCTCCAGCTAACATTTGGAAGGTTTTTTTACATTTTTTCTCTATTCTTCATTTATCAAGGCTTCTTCTTTGATAGCGAAAGAAAGCGAAAGAAAGCATGTCAATCCATATCTCACAAATTCATTGTGTATATGAGTATTTGCTGACTTATCCAAAAATAAAAACCGTTATGCTCTGCTCTCAGCTTCTCAAGTATTGTTTAATTCTCTTGTTTCCAGAATGCTCCTCGATCTCAGGCAGTGACCCCTAAAGATGAGAAGGGTCACCTTATCGGACTGGATTTATTACATCTTAATTCCTGTGCAAACATTCAGTGTCTTCTTTTAATTTCTGTATTTTTGGTTTCACTGAAGAGGTACTGTAATCAAGTCAGGTCAAGCCACGTCAACCTGAGATTTCCTGAAATATGGACACAGATTATTTCAGCCAGGAATAATGTGATCGGCCGCACATCTGCTTCCGGGAATTTGTTTTGTGGACGCTTCTACCCATAGTTTGTTAGTGTATATGAAGCAAATCCATGTGCAGGCTGACAGAATGCAACAGACATGCGCAAACTACAAAATCCTTAATGGTGAAGGTTTACATGGCCACACACGGGGGGTTCAGTACAAGATGTGCTGCTGCATTTTGAATCAACTGCACTAACTTGGTAGCACATGCAGATACTCCTGCCAGTAGAGTGTTACAGTAGTCAAGACATGACAAGAAGTTGTAAGAATTTCAACTTTCACTGTCCTGATCTCTTAGCCTGTGAGGCACCAGTGACATCTCACAGACGTCATGGTGTGGCTGATGTATTGTATATACAGTTCAAGTGGCCACTGCAGTTCAAGAGGTACCAGGATGAAGGCATTGGGAATTGCTGTGCACCACTTAAGTAAAGAAAAGTTAATGCTCTGATTATGTTGGGGTGTTTCCTTGTCCATTAGTCACAATTTATCATTTATCATTATTGGAGACTGAGTGGTGCTTTCTAAAGCTCTGTGTAGTCCTGTCCTGCTACTTCACAGACTTTTGTGTGTTAAACTTGACACTCAATTATTTATTCCTTGTGTGATCTGCAAACATGGATTTGCTCTTGGATTAATTCAGTTGTTATCCCCATTGTACAGGTCAGGCTTACTACTTGTTCTATTGCTACTTCTTCTTTACAAATGGCCAAACACAATCACAGGGTCAAGATTAGTGATATGTGTTCTGGAAAACAGCACTTGAAAATGGGGGGATACATCCAATAAATGACCTGACAATTCCCAGGAACTATTATTGTTTTAAAGTGCTGAAAAAATAGGGGAAGGAGGATGTGACCTGTGACCCTGCACCTCATATCGCCACTCGCACTCTGCAGTCTCAGCCTCACTTAAAAAGCTTCACTAAAGGAAACTACAAAAGCCACAGAGAAGCTAAGTGTTGAAACTCTCAGCACTCTCATAAATTGATGACTTGCCTGCAATTGCAATTATTATTATTATTATTTAACTCTAACCAGTAATTGAGAGGATATTTATAAATTAAAAACATGCAGTGACAGAAAAAAATCAAAGTAAGGTGAGTTGTAAGTATAGCTTAATAAATAGACAGAAGCATAGCCAAAGACAGACACAGAGGGAAGTTCTGCAGTTTGGAGTGCATTTGACTGTTTATTGCACAGCACTTTCATAAAGAATTCCATCCCAGAATTCTTTAGGTGTGTATTGGACACGTCAGTATCACAATATGTGTAGAATCACAACACTGTGAAGTTAGCTGGCCCACTCAGAGGTCACTTGGGCAGATGGGAGAGATAGAAGTCCGGTGATTTCAACGGTTGCAATCCAATCGATTGACCACATTTTAGGTACACAAGTGCGTCTGGACAGTCACAGTAAATAAAAATATGAAAATGAACTTCTGCAGGGCCTGTGTGAGGGTTAGGGGTCCAAGCTTCCCGAGGGCTGCCACATAAGTAACTTACTCAGCCTCTGTCCGGCTAGTCTCCTCATTTTGTACTCACACATTTTGGAATTAAGTCTTCAATTTTAATAAAGACATGCCTTGTTAGAGATGGAGGAAAAGATTCTCAAAATAAAGTGGTGAGAAGCTACAGACAGAAGTGTTGCACTTTACAAGTGACTGCCATTGAGACGGCCTTTATATTTACAAATGAATCCCATCTAATTTGTCCAATGGCATATCTGATTTGTGTTGGGATCCATTTTATAAATGCATGAGATTAAAGCTAGTAGGGTTTATTATGACAGTGTCAATAAAAATGGGGGAATGACAAGGAAAGGTACTATATACAGTATATTATCAATTTAAAGGAATAATCTATAAGAAATATCCAATATAAAAGGAAAGATTCAAAACAAACATTTATGTGAAATGTGCAACATAAATTTAAAAATTGATAGATATATTTACAGCATATGGAAGTTACAATGTAAAAAGATTTAAAACACCAATACATATGAAAAGCACTGTACAGACTAAAGATTCAAAACAGACATTTGTATAAAAGGTACTATATAAAGACCAAAATGTAAGATATACAATACAACTTATTTTTGTGTAGCACTCTTCACGGAGTGCAGGCACAGAGCGCTGGGAACAATTTTCAATTAAAATAGAAGCCCAGATATATGGGGAGAGTTGGTGTCAGGAAAGGCTATACAATATAATGCTGAAACCTCAAATGGAGAAGAAACGACCCCATATGAAAATGGGAATAGCTACTGAAGAAGACTAAATAAAGAACTGGTAAACAGATAGATAGATAGATAGATAGATAGATAGATAGATAGATAGATAGATAGATAGATAGATAGATAGATAGATAGATAGATAGATAGATAGATAGATAGATAGATAGATAAGGCATTATTATAGATAGATAGATAGATAGATAGATAGATAGATAGATAGATAGATAGATAGATAGATAGATAAGGCACTATTATAGATAGATAGATAGATAGATAGATAGATAGATAGATAGATAGATAGATAGATAGATAGATAGATAGATAGATAGATAGATAGATAGATAGATAGATAGGGCACTATTATAGATAGATAGATAGATAGATAGATAGATAGATAGATAGATAGATAGATAGATAGATAGATAGATAGATAGATAGATAGATAGATAGATAGATAAGGCACTATTATAGATAGATAGATAGATAGATAGATAGATAGATAGATAGATAGATAGATAGATAGATAGATAGATAGATAGATAAGGCACTATTATAGATAGATAGATAGATAGATAGATAGATAGATAGATAGATAGATAGATAGATAGATAGATAGATAGATAGATAGATAGATAGATAGATAGATAAGGCACTATTATAGATAGATAGATAGATAGATAGATAGATAGATAGATAGATAGATAGATAGATAGATAGATAGATAAGGCACTATTATTGATAGATAGATAGATAGATAGATAGATAGATAGATAGATAGATAGATAGATAGATAGATAGATAGATAGATAGGGCACTATTATAGATAGATAGATAGATAGATAGATAGATAGATAGATAGATAGATAGATAGATAGATAGATAGATAGATAGATAGATAGATAAGGCACTATTATAGATAGATAGATAGATAGATAGATAGATAGATAGATAGATAGATAGATAGATAGATAGATAGATAGATAGATAGATAAGGCACTATTATAGATAGATAGATAGATAGATAGATAGATAGATAGATAGATAGATAGATAGATAGATAGATAGATAGATAGATAGATAGGGCACTATTATAGATAGATATCTATCTATCTCTCTCTCTTGCTGTCTGTGTGTTGCTCGATTAGTGCTGCCTGGGGTGGGCGTGTTCGAGTCGTGGGAAGCCGATGGGCGTCGAGGTCTCTGTAAGTCTGTTACTTTTTTTTCTCCTTTTTCTTTCTCTTAGTTGTTTTTTCTTAGTGTTTTGATTTGGAATTGTTTTTTTTTGATAGTTTTTACTGTTAAGACGCGGCTTTGGCGGGTATCGCCATGGCCGTGTCCAAAGGCAGGGCTCCTGGATTGTTACCAAAGGCATTTGAAAATCTTTCACGCCGTCATGGCGCAAAGGTCCTGGTGGACCCCCAGGTTTCTGCCGAAGCATGTGTGGTGGGAGTAGGAAAAGTTGTCGGCTATAAAAATGTCCTATCCGCCTCCAGAATGAACAAGGCTGTGGTTGTTTTTTTAAACGATGAGTCTCTTGTGAATACACTCGTTGAAGAAGGGGTTGTTATCAATGGCGCATTAGTTCCTGTCCTGCCGTTATCAGCGCCTGCGAAGAAAGTTATTGTTTCTAATGTTCCACCTTTTTTAAAAAATGATATTTTACTAAGGGAATTGAAACGTTATGGGCAGATTATGTCTGATATAGTATTGATCCCACTTGGCTGCAAGATGCAGGAATTAAAACATGTGGTCTCCTTTCGGAGACAAGTTTATATGATTTTAAATAACATGAATGAGGAAATAAACGTGGCGCTCAGGTTTAAGGTAGAGGGCGATGATTATGTAGTATTTGTCACTTCAGATACAATGAAATGCTTTAACTGTGGCAGAGCTGGACACAAGGCGGCACAGTGCAAACATGAGCCTGGGGTGCTGCCGGGCGGCTCCGCTCAGATTAAGGAGAACAATGACGGGGTTAACGATGAAAACTGCGAGTCTGAGTATGAAAGTGAGGTGGACAATATGGAGGATGATGTGTCTGAGTGTAATGATCGGTTGGAGGGTGCGGGTGTTGTGTGTGATCGGCCTGCAAGTTTTCTGTCTGAAGACGCTCCAGAGAAGAGCGCGCTTCTTGTTGCCAATGAAATGCCGGCTGAAGCTAACAGTGCAGTGTGTAAAGTAAGCACAGAGCCTGAGACCAGTAGCAGTGAGGGGACGACATTGAACGCTCTTTCCGAAGGAGTTGCGCCAGTCGCCACTGCTGTGAACGAGCCTCAGGTAACCGATGAAGCTGCACAAGTTCAGGCCGCTGAGGACGCACTGCTGACGAAGCAGAGCTCGGCGCAAGTCGTGGAAAGGCAGCTGAGTGAGAGGCCCTTGGACGAGGTGTGTGCCGTGGAGAGTGGGAGTGCAAGTGTGAGCGAGAGGGATGAGAGTTTCAAAGTGCCCCGTCATAAGCGAAAGAATAAATCGGAGAATACGAAGTCTGCAAAGAAAAGCCTCGTGTCCAGCGAGCCATCCAGTGAACGCAGCCACTTGTTTAAAAGTTACAGTGACTGTGATGTGGGTGACAGGGAGGATGAGGGCAGTGACACTGACGCCTCCGTGAGAAGCGAGTCCTCATCAAGGTATACACTCGGAGGCGGATACAGCACCGCAAGTATTCGGTATTTCTTGGAATTTATTGAGGGCAAGAGAGGAGTTAAAGTGGAGGAGCACTTCCCAGACGTTCAGCTCTTCCTGGTGTCAGCACAGAGGGTGATGCGCAATGCCGTACAGCTTGGCATGGACCAGAAAGAGTCCGTGAGATTAAAGAATCTGATCAGTAGGGTTAGGAAATCACTGCTTTAATCATGATGGAGGTAGCTCTACGTTGCTTTTATTCGTTTGTGTTGTGTAATTTATTGGTCACTCCCTTGTGCTTTGTATTAATGGATTCTTTACATATTGGGAGTCTAAATGTGAATGGGTGTAGGGGAGACGCAAAAAGGGCTGCTGTTTTTGATTATTTAGGGCAAAAAGGCCTTCACATCGCACTACTTCAGGAAACGCACACCGATATTAGGAATCAGTCGGACTGGCTACGTGAATGGGGGGGTCAGGCTGTGCTTAGTCACGGATCCCATGTCAGTGCTGGGGTAGCTGTGCTGATTTCCAAAACTGTAAATTTACAGATCACTAATATTAGAGAGGTGGTGGCTGGGCGCCTGCTGGTGGTGCAGATTAAAGATGGTGATCAGGACCTCGTGTTCATTAATTCCTATGCACCAACAAATGGTCGAGAGAGGATCTGTTTCTTTGATTCATTGAGAAAGGTGGTGGAATCGTTTATTAATGGGGAAATCCTTCTACTAGGAGGGGATTTTAATTGTACAGAAAATGCTCAACTGGATCGAAATGGTGCTGAGCCTCATCCAGCTTCTGTCAGAGTATTACATACTTTATTACAGCAGTCAGATCTGGTGGATGTATGGCGGAATAATTTTCCTACAGATAGACAATACACCTGGGTAAAAGAGGGGGGGTGGCCGCATTTCAATGGCACGGTTAGACAGGTTTTACTGTTCACGGCATCTTCTGAATACAATCACCACTACTTATATCTGTCCTTTCGGTCTTTCTGATCACTCGCTAGTAGCATTAAAGCTCACCTTTTCTAAAAAACTTTTATTCAAGTCTTTCTGGCAATTCAATGTTTCCCTGTTGGATGATTCGAACTTCCTTCAGTGCTTTGAATTTTTCTGGCAGCAATGGACCCTCACTAAATCGAAATTCACTTCCCTCGAACAATGGTGGGATATCTCAAAAGTACAGATCAAAGCTTTTGCCAACAATACACCAAGCAAGTGACGAAGAGGAACGTGGACCATATGAAAAGCCTGGAGGAGGACATCACTGAACTACAGGCTACTCTTCAAAAAACTTTTGATAAGGATACTTTTGAAATTTTAACAGCAAAAAAACATTCACTGTCTCAGCTTCTGGAGTTGCAGGCTCAGGGGGCTTTAGTGAGGTCCCGCTTCCAGAATCTGAATCACCTGGATGCACCCACAAGGTTTTTTTTTTAGTCTTGAAAAGAAGGAAGCACAGAGCAAGACAATCCATATGCTCCGTGACACCAACGGTCAAGAACTGTGTACTACAGGGGAGATAAGAGACTTTGCTGTATCGTTTTACAAGAATTTATTCAAGGAGGAAAGCATCGATGAGGCTGCAATGTCTGAGTTCTTGGAAGGTATGCCATCAATTTCGGAAAAGTTAAAATTACATCTGGACACCGAGATTAATCTGCAGGAACTCTCCGACTCGCTGTCTAATTTAAATGTTGGAAAGACTCCGGGGATTGACGGGATTCCAACAGAATTCTATAAGCAGTTTTGGCATCTGTTGGGACCAGACATGCTTACAGTGTTTCTGGAGAGCATTACGGTTGGTGAATTACCACTGAGCTGCAGAAGAGCCGTCATCGTTCTGCTACCAAAAACAGGGGACTTGTGTCAAATCAAAAACTGGCGTCCTGTGAGCCTATTGTGTACAGACTACAAGATCTTTTCAAGGGCCTTGGCCAACCGCCTGAGGAATGTAATGGACTCTATAATTCACCCGTGTCAATCATACTGTGTGCCAGGCCGGTCAATACATGACAATATATTTGTATTGCGGGATGTTATCTCGGCATGTAATCTGTGTGGGGTTGATTTGGGGATTCTGTCCCTAGACCAGGAAAAGGCTTTCGATCGAGTAGATCACCGATATTTGTTTAATACATTGAAAAGTTTTGGTTTTGGGGACAGTTTTATAAATATGATAAGTCTGTTATATACTAATATTTTTGGAGTTTTAAAAGTCAACGGTTCGCTGAGTGCTCCGTTCTCAGTAGAGAGAGGAATTCGACAGGGCTGTGCTTTATCTGGAATGCTATATGCTTTGTCAATTGAACCATTTTTACGTCAGATAAGTCGCAGACTGCAGGGTGTGGTTTTTCCTATGTGCCCAACTGTTAATTTTAAATATTTGGCCTATGCTGATGATGTTGTCATCTTTGTCACATCAAACGATGACATAAAAATGTTAATTTCATGTCAACAAGTATTTGAGAAAATATCTTCAGCAAGAATCAACTGGGCCAAAAGTACCGCTTTTTTGATTGGCTCCTGGACAGCATGTTCACCACCAGATCTGCCCTTAGAAATGAGGTGGGACAGAAGGTGTTTTCGATATCTCGGGGTGGTGATGGGTGCTGAGGGGGTGGACAACAGTAATTGGGAAGGATTTTTAGATAAAGTAACTATGAGACTGAACAAATGGAAGTGGATTGTGTCTAAGCTGTCTTACAGGGGACGTGTGATTATAGTTAACAATTTGATAGCCTCAATACTCTGGCACAAACTTGTGAGTGGGGACCCTCCTCCTGGGCTTTTACACAGAATCCAGAAACTTCTGGTTGATTTTTTTTGGGGGGGCCTACACTGGATTAAACAAAGTGTACTGTTTTTACCTTTGGAAGAGGGTGGTCAGGGGCTCATTGATGTTGTCTCTAAAGTTGCACAATTTCGACTTCAGGTTCTGCAGAAGGTTTTTTTTGTTTCTCATCCTCTGAGTTGGAGAGAGATGGCAATGGGTTTCTTCCGCCGAGTGGGAGGCTTCGGTTTTGATAAACAACTTATGGTGATGAACATTCACAAAATGGACCTGTCCAGCCTACCCCATTTTTACAAGGGAGTCTTATTAACGTGGCACTTTGTCTTTAAAAGAAACTTTGCTACATCTGGTTGGTTGGCTGATGAGCCTTTAGTTTTCAACTCTGTTTTTTCATGTCCTCTGCTGTTAAGTGATAGTTTTGTTAAAACACTCATCACACATCAAATACTTACACTGTCCCAAATTTATGATGACAGCAAGAAGTCCTTTATTGACCCAGCAGTGCTATCTTCAATACTGGGGGTCAAGTCAGTCAGAATGCTTCAGAGTTTTTTATCATTCATGGCCAAAGATTATCATCGGCTGAACAACTCGATCAGAGCAGCGAACTCAGAGATGGAGGTCTGCCCTGCTGTTGATCTGTCCTCACTCACCGATAATACTATCATGACATTCCATAAAGGGGAAGTCGTGAGTTTTAAGTCTCTGTCAAAGGGGGACCTTTATAAATATTGTGTTAAAACTGTACACTTTGCAGCATTAAATACAGCATGTGACACACCATGGAGAGAATATCTGGGGGTGGAAGGTGGGAGTGCACCTGCTTGGAGGGAGATATATAAGCCCCCGAATAAGAAAAGAACAGCAGACTTACAATGGAGAGTCCTGCATGGGATTGTTGCTACCAATTCCTTTTTAAAAATAATTGAGCAGAAAGAGGATGATACTTGTGTATTTTGTGGACAAAAAGAAACTATATTCCACTTATTCTTGCAATGTATGAGACTTAGTTTTTTTTTCATTTTTTTTAGTGAAATATGTAGTAGGTTAATGGGGAAATTTAACAATATCATGTTCATTTATGGAACAAAATATAATAAGGAAAATCGTCAAAAAGTTCAACTATTAAACTATTTATTGGGTGAAGCAAAATTAGCAATTTTAAAGAGTAGAAATAATAAACAATCTGGGACAGGGGCTACTGATGCTGTGATGATTTTCAAGATAAATGTACGCTCCAGAATAATAATGGAATAGATAGATAGATAGATAGATAGATAAGGCACTATTATAGATAGATAGATAGATAGATAGATAGATAGATAGATAGATAGATAGATAAGGCACTATTATAGATAGATAGATAGATAGATAGATAGATAGATAGATAGATAGATAGATACTTTATTAATCCCAATGGGAAATTAACATATAAATGCTGATATGTTAAAGCAGACAGAGAACAAGGTAGAAACTAATAAAACATAAAATTAGACCAACACTATCTGTCCATTAATTAATTGATGAACTATTGCCAGTTGACAACAGAGGAGATTAACATTGCAAAAGAGAAAGTTACAGTTCTGGAGAATCATGGACCACTGGCCGTCTACTCGCCTTTTGGTTTTCTTTAGTGGAGTCTGTGCCGGCCGTCCATTCTGATGAAAGAATCTTTCCGTCTGATGGTTCCAATTCTCCTTTATCCAAGATGACTTTTCCATTTACAGGAGAGCACCCTGGCAGCAGAACAAGTGCCACATCCCAATATTGAGAAGAACAACAGAATAGAGGAGTGTTAGGAATGGTTTTAAATTGTTCTGATACTTATATTCCTACACAAATGAGTAACAAACAGTTAATCAGCAGCTCTAGTCAGGGTAAACTACACCAAAGTCAAATCTTCAGTCGGGATTTAAAAGCTGAAACTGAGGGGACATGTTTTTTTTATTAGCAGGCAGATCATTCCACAGCTTTGGGACCCTGTAACTAAAAACTCAACCTGTCAGTATTATTTTATTAATCATTGGAATCTTAAAGTTTGCTGGTATCTTGAGATCTTAAAGTGTGCTCTGGTTTGTAAGTAGTGATAAGTTATGATCAGTAAGCAGGGCCTTGGCCATTTAAGGCTTTATAAGTTAAAAGAAGGATTTTGAAATCTGCTCTAAACTTAACCTGAAGCCAGTGTAAGGATTTAAGATCTGGTATAACGATGTGAAGGTGAATGTTGTCAACACACAACAGACATCATTTTTTTTCAAATGAAACGCTACTGGGACTGGCAAAGCACACACTTATCATTGTACTGAGCCTGATCTCATGAGATACTGAAACGCTACTGGGAGCAGCAAGCTGCAGTTACTACGGAATTATAACCGATTATAACCGGAATTGAAAAAATATCTATTTGATACTTGTGATTTGTGAGCTCAATTATGTTAGCATGCATACAGCTGAAGTTCTTTCAGGCAGGCTTATTTGATTTGGGCAGGTGTACAGTTCTCAAATAGTTAAAAGAATGTGCTGCGTTTGAGTCTTAGAAGAGCACAGATCGTATATAACATATTCAAAAAGGCAAGACAGAAGTTATCAACACCTGGCAATTTTCAGCAATAGCTTGTTGAATATGCAAAATGTGTGGGTATCTGTAATGGTCAGGGACCCTCTAGAAGAACAAAGTCTCCTGAAATCTGCCAAACCGAAATTACAAGCATCAGCATTATCCACTAAAGAACTGGAGGATGATTGTATGGCTCCAATGGCTTCTTTTTAAACTGGATCTGTATGTATGAATGATTATACTATACATTGTATATTAGGAGTGAAAGCTGCATTTTATATCAAGTTAAATATACTGTAAATATATATATATATATATATATATATATATATATATATATATATATATATTTCCTTTAAGATACAAGTATCTCCATACTTCTCCCACCTTATTATTTCTGCCATAGTTACTGAAGGGGTTCAAGTATCTCCTACATTTCTAAGAAGAGAACACATTCCCTGGGATCAAGCGCCATCTTCTGGACACACCGATTGAGAAAATCTCCAGCAGTGGATCTTGAACTTGTGGAAAGAATATACTGTATTACCGTGAAAGTTGTGAGACTTACCAGGAACATTTATTGGGCTCATCTATACACATATACACATATGTACACATAGCAATTCCATCCAGACAAGTCTTGAGTGGGCCAACTTCACAATAATCCACATAGGATTCTCTATATAGGGATTCGCTGTCACCAGCTCTAACAAACATACGGGTGTCATCGCATCACACATAAAACCACAACTCTTTTGGTTAAATGCCCCTTACTATCCAAACTATGCTTTGCTTTTACTGCAGCTGTTCTAATTAACAAGGGGGTTCTCAATAGCCTTAATAAACCCTGTGATTGAGAAAGCAGCCATCTAACTTACACTTGGCACCCGTTTATTATTTCAATTACACTAGATAAAGAACAAAGTATAGAAAATATAAAAGCAACATGGTATTTATTAATGTATAACAATACCATCCATCCATTATCCAACCCGCTATATCCTAACTACAGGGTCACAGGGGTGTGCTGAAGCCAATCCTAGCCAACACATAGCGGAAGGCAGGATACAAACCCCGGGTAGGGTGCCAGCCCACCACAGGATGTACACCCACACACCCAGCACACACTAGGGACAATTTAGAATCGCCAGTGCACCTAACCTGCATTTCTTTGGACTGTAGGAGGAAACCAGAATACTCGGAGGAAACCCACGCAGACATGGGGAGAACATGCAAACTCCACACAGGGAGGACCCGCAAAGCCAAATAGCAGAAAATATAATAGAAAATAAAATAGATAGAGAAGTCAGATATAAACTTAGAAATGCTTATTTAAAATCAGAAGTGGCAAGAAGTGAATATTCCGGGCTGCTTTTGTTTTAGTGTCTGGCGTTGTAAATAGTTATGTTTGCTGACGTCCAAATCAGATGGTCTCACATTTCTTGTCGTTGGTTTAATCCTTCTTTTTTTGGTTCATCAGATGAGCTATATTTAAGTTACAATGCACACATGGGTTTTTGGGACATGTGACATTGTGCACATTTGATTGGCTGTCTTGTCCTGATGACGAATCACTCTGATCAAAGTGTTTCATCTTTTAGGTACCACTGCACTCCTTCCTTTCCCAAGCTGTAAAGATGTCATACAGAAACTGGAGTTCCCTGTGTTTAAACACACACTAGGACAAGTAACAACATTGGCAAATCTTTAAGTGAGACATCTTAAATGTAAAAAAATTATATTGTAATCTTTTTAGTTAGCCAATAAAAGGTGTCATTTTGCTTGACTTCTCACTACATTCATAATGGCTAACATGGTACAACACATTAGCACTCCAAGCTGTAAACTAATTCGGTAATTTCTAGCCCTAAGGATTCATCTGTTCACAGGTTATAAATGAAATAAAACAAGGTCTGTGCTTATTTCTCATTCCCAGATAGAAGAAGCTGAATGGAACAAATGTTTACCATACAAAAGGCTGCTTGCAATGGCAGTAAGTCATGTAAATTTAGTTCATCCTGGTTTGTTTGAGCAAAATGGTTCAAATTTAATATAAACAGTCTGAAGTTGAAAATCTGAAGGCTTTCCACACCCAAACAGCCACAGCGTATTAACTTAACAAAAGGAGGTCTTTATTAGAATTAATGCTGATCCAGAACATTACATTCAAGTCCTGAATCCCCCAATTAACACAGTGTGCACTCGTTATAGTCTGAAAATCACCCCCTTTTCTCTTAGCTACATCATAAATCAGTCCCAAACTACTTAGTTCATACCAAACAAGACTTCGGTCATGTCTGGTGGCTTTTTGGAGACCCTTAGTTAGCAAACATATTATCAGCTTTATTGCTTACAGAGATCATTAATTGTCTTATCAGTAATAGCCTATCTTTAAATTCCAAGACACTCCTTTAACAAAAGCAGACAGAAGTCACATCACCTTCACAAAACACTAATGACTGCCTGTGGAAATATGTTTTTGGGTTAATAAGTACCTATAAAGATTCAGATTAGGTGAAAATTTAAAGAAAATATAGTAGGATGAAAATATCTAACATACATAAAAACCCAGTAAGTTATTTATTGCTAACCAACTGTGACCACAAGAGGGCACCATGAAGCCCCAAACACCAGACACACCACAGTTTATGAAAAAATAAAAGTTTTTTCTTATTACTCAGAGACACATTCACAGGCTCTCTTTAACAATCCAGTACAGTTTTTGTTGTTCATAAAGCCCCACTTCTCCTCTTCCGGGAGCACTTCTGGTTCGCATGGAATTGGTAGTCATGTTGCCAGTCCATCCAATCTGGCACTTAACACAACAAAGTATCTTTTGCTAATGATTGGATTTAAAGTTAAAAGAGCAGAATAAAACCCTGAATATATGCGCATAAGAAAAATACAAATGAGTGTTTAAACTTCTGCCATTGCAATCACCAGCAGTCCTCTAGCATAGTGGAGAGAAAATTCAGACAAGTTTCCAGCGCTTACTTTTTTCGTCAAATCAAATCACACGTCTGTCCCTAGCGAGTGAAGGGGATCTCGTCACAGCAGAGAGGTCTTGTCTTGATGCACAGTGCTGACATTCTCATTTTTCTTAAAAGGAAATGTTACAATAGAATTTTTTCATAGGTCCAGTCAGGATTCACAGTTAATGGGATCAGCATTTCAATATCAAATTTATTTAAATATCACATTAAAAAAAAAAACAGCTGACCAAAGCGCTGTACAACCAACAATAATACAGTACAAAAGACAATAAGCAATAAGACAAAATAATATACCAATACAGCTCTTATAATTATAATGAATTAAAAGCCAAAGAATAATGTGCCTTAAGAAGTGATTTAAAAATGGGCAAAGTTGGGTTTAGGCCTTTAATGACCTCATGGGCACAGCCATTGGCAGTGTGTCTGTCTGCAGAGAGTGTCGACCTCGTTGAGAGATTAAGTTACCTTGGCAGTGCCATTCATGTCACTGGCGACTTTTCCTATGAAGTCAGTAGATGGACTGGGAGAGCATGAGGGGGTCATGAGGTCTCAGGAAAGGGGTGTGTGGCGCTCCTGATATCTGTGCAAAAGGACGAAGGTCCAAGTCTTTAAGTCTAGAGGCCTCATGTATAAACGGTGCGTACGCACAGAAATGTTGCGTACGAACGTTTCCACGCTCAAGTCACAATGTATAAAACCTAAACTTGACGTAAAGCCACGCACTTTTCCACGGTAACTTATGCCCTGGCGTATGCAATTTCTCCGCTCGGTTTTGCAGACTGGCGGCACCCAGCGTCAAAGCAGTGCTACTGTTCCTGTGTGGTCACCCTTTCTTTCTTAGACCCACATTCCTGATGCGGCTTTATAAATACACTGAAATTAACTGCATATTGTTTATTAGTGTAATGCATCTGATTGTAATTAACCTGCAGCAATATAATGGGCCAGGGAATAGCCATAGTATTCCAAATACCAGAACTGTTTTAACATTGTTACGCTCACTGCATCTTCTTCTTCTTTCAGCTGCTCCCGTTAAGGGTTGCCACAGCGGATCATCTTTTTCCATGTTACTCTCACTGCACTGAGTATTTATATCACTGTATCTGAGTGGTGAATCACAGCAGCAGCTGATCCAAAAGAGAATTAGCGGTATACAGTTTCAAGCACACACTACCTCAGCCACAATGGATCAAAGCCTTTCCTGTACGGACCTCGCATTTCAGAAACAGTTTCATCCCAAGAACTATAAACGCACTCGATCAGTCCATCAAGTGCTCCTTGTAGAACTGTTTGTACTTATAAGTACAATTACATCACTGTAAATTTGCACTACAGTTATAATATTGCACAACCTGCGCCACTTTATAAAGCGCGTTTTTACATATGATGACGATATCATTTTTAAGATGAAATGCAGCAAAATATGTTGCTTATAGTATATAGATAAAACTTTAACTTCATTTAAATAATCTGTATTGTTAATAATTAAACATGTGAGGAAACGGTGCCGCAGCACTAGCTAGTTCATGGATAGCTCCTGCCTTGCGCTGTATTATTGCTGGTGCTGACGAGACACTGGAAGGATAGACGGATATAATAATTAAACATATACTACGAAGATATTTCAATGTTCCTTAAAAGTTTTGAAGAATCGGCGTTCTAAGCATACAGATGGCTTCACGTCTATATAGCTGATTGTGTGGCGATTGGGTATTTGGAGAAAGAAAAGTAAGGACAGGAATTGGAGGTTAGTACGTTTGAAAGAGACAGTACTTCTGTAATAAATTATTTCATCGAAGGTCGCGCATGGCTCATCAAGCCTCTTGCGTGAGATATGAACAATCACTACGCCACCGTGTTCCCATGTTTAATAACATGCTTTCATTCCTATCATCATGAAAAAGATATCACGTATACATCTCAGTATTTTAATTATTCAGAGAGCTGTAATATCACGAATGTAATGGATTCTGTGTCCTGTCGGAGAAAGAGAAAGAACGGAAGCACGTAGTGATTCACACACATAGAGCACATAGAAGATCAAACACAGAACAAAGCATTTAACGTGCAACTTGAGAAACTAGTAAAGTAAACGATTTTAAGATGAAGTTTATGATGTTCTACTTCAATGACAAAATAAACTACGTGATTAAAGTGGAAATTTTGAGATTAAAGTTGACATTTCGTGCTTTTTTCCCACTGTGTGCCTATTTTTTTCCTCTGTACCCTAATAAGCTTTCATATGACACTCAGACGGACCGCTGTGAGTCGCCTTTTCACGCCGAGTTTGATATGTGATTTCTTTTTAATTTCGGGTACTGTGCGACTTTGTGAACTTGAGCTTTCGAGTTTCTCCGACACTATGTCACTCGATCAACTTTCTTTTGTTGATTATACCACTGTTTAAACCAACAAATAGTACGTTTTTCCTTTGCCTCCACTTGGTATTCACTGAAATTCTTATATTTTCCCCTGTGCTTTTCCCATTGTCTTTTCACAGAAGGCTATTTATATCGACAGAAGGCATGTGCACGTGCGTTACTTTTCACGCTGATCGGGATTTATGTAGTGGAAGAACGTGAAAGTTTGCGTACGTACAGATTCCTGCATCTGGATTTTTCTGTGCGTACGCACATACCCGCTTTTGTGCTTACGCCATGTTATAGTCTGTCTGTCTTGCTATATGGTTGCGAGACATGGACGCTATCCAGTGACCTGAGACAAAGACTGGACTCCTTTTGTACTGTGTCTCTCCGGAAAATCCTTGGGTAACGCTGGTTTGACTTTGTGTTGCTCATGGAGTCCTGAATGAGGCACATCACCTGCATTGTGAGTGAGCACCAGTTACGGCACTACGGCCATGTGGCGCGTTTCCCCGAGGGTGATCTGGCTTACAGGACCCTCATTGTTGAGGACCCGAGTGGCTGGACAAGGGCAAAGGGTCACCCACATAACACCTGGCTGCGGCAGATAGAGGGTCATTTCTGGAGGGTGGGACTGAACCGTGTGTCTGCCTAGGGTGTTGCCAACTAGGATCAGAGCTGTTTGTCATGGGGTGGGTGCGGCAATGCACGGTACCAGAACATGCTCCCCAACCTGACCTGACCTGAAAGTAGGGGCCAGCATAACCTGATGTGGTAACCCATGCCAGAATTCAGGGACTGTAACTGCAAAAGCACGATGTCCCCTACACTTAAGTCTTGATTTAGCAACCATGAGAAGCAACCAATCAGTAGACCTGAATGACCTTAATGGAATATATAATTGTAAAAGGTCGGAGAGGTAAGAGGGAGCTTGGCCATTTAGTACATTATAAGCAATCAATAAAATCTTAAAATCAGTCCTAAAACGAATGGGGAGTCAGTGCAGGGAGGCCATCACAGGAAAAATGTGATCTCACTTGTGTGTTCTCGTTAAAAAATGAACTGCAGCATTTTGACCAACTTTAAAATTGACATAGAAGCCAGGCTGACATTAATATAAAGTGCATTACAGTACTCCAGTTGGGAGAAAACAAAGTAGTAACAACTCTTTTCAAATCGTGAAACGATAAGAAGGGCTTAACTTTAGAATAAAGCCTAAGTTGAAAGAAACTAGTATTAATTTCTGAGTGTATTTGTTTATCTAATTTAAAATCACTATCCGTTATTACACCCAAGTTTTTTACAATTGATTTTACATTGTGATGTGTAAGTTGATGTCTTGCACGCCAAAGATGAGGATGAGTCTGACTACTTTAGCAAAACCAATTTTTCTTCCTCGAAACAGGAACAGCAGTTTTATTTCTTGTAGCGGGATCCACCATTCTACTTAACACAGACACAGCAAACTGGCAGGGTCGGGAGCCAGGTCAGTGTACAAGTTATAATGTTCCCTGCATCACCCATCGGGAGACCGGCACTTTGCATGTGGTGGCGGTCAGCTTGTAGTTGTTGCTGTGGTGCTGCGAATCTGCGGTTTCCTCGCCGATGGACAAGCAACCTTCAACAGACAAGGCAGTCCTGCTTCTGCGAGTCGTCCCGTTGGGGAGGGTCTCAAAAGAGTTCAGAATTCTCACATTCCCCGCTTAGCTTTGTACTCACTGGTGTGGGCAAAGCAACTGTCCAAGCTGGGCTCGGCCAGGCGTGAGAGAACGTCAGCATTGATGTGAGCAGCACCAGGATGGTGACGAACAGCAAAAGCAAATGCCTGTAAACTAATAAACCACTGAGTGAGCTGGGCAATGACATCTGCATCCTTCTGTCTGTAGAGCCACTGGAGCGGATCGTGGTGAGCCACTAGGGTAAACCACCGTAACCACAAGTAGTACCGGAGGGCTTCTACAGCCCACTTAATCGCTTAACATTGTTTCTCAATGGTTGAATTTTTGCATTCCCTTGGAAGCAGCTTCCTACTGAGAAATGTGATTGCGTGTTCTTCCCCCTCAAAACTTTGTGAAAGCACTGCTCCCAAAGCAAAAGTACTTGCAGAATGAATTCCCTCAAAAAGTCTGGATTTCGAAGAACCCAGAATGAGGATAAAGCAGCTTTAATGTCTGAGAAGACTCTGTCACGGGCATCGGTCCAGACAACATTACGGCTCTTCCTGCCCTTTGTCAAGTCAGTGAGAGGGCAGCTCAATGCGCAAAATTGGGAATGAACCGCCTGCAGTATCCCGCAAGCTCGAGGAAACCTGGGGGGACTTGCGAACAGTAAACAGGAAAAATGTCATGAGGTCGGGTCGTCATTGGTCACCAGCTGAATCATCTGTTTTATGGTTTTATTAAATCGTTCAGTCAGACCAAAGGGCATTTCTTTCCTATTAAAAGAGGCCAGGGTGAAGTGTCTGATATGGCAGTCCAAACCTTAAACTTCTTCCCTTTAAATTTCAGAGGGAGTAATATAGTCTCATATGTTTTAGTGTCCCCATGGATGCAGTGAATGTTCACCTGGTCTGTGGTTCTATAAGGGGTCTGTTAGAGCAAGTCATGGTGGACTACGCAGAGGTTGATACCAGAGTCCAACGGCCTCAGGAATTCATGTCCAGCCAGCATAATAGAGACCTTAAAATTGTCCTCCCTTAACATCCTTGGGGAAAACTTGCAATCCGCATACCTGGGCCAGACTGATGACCATGGTTTGTGCAGGTGGGAGGTGGCACTCCAGAGCCAGATGTCCCTGTTGATCACAGCGAAAGTAGCTGTGTTCAGTCCCCACTATGGTGTTCCTAAGATGGCGTCTTCCATCCGTGGCACCAGTGACCTGAGGTGCCTGTGCTTTTTGGATCGAGGTCGGCGCCAAACCTGGGTGGCTTCGGTGCCTTCCAGTCTGCAGGTCAGGTCTAACAGAGGGTGGACGTCGTTATGGAGCATTTCATAACAAAGGCCCATGTCTCTCCCACGTTAATAGCAATATTCTCCACAATGCGCTCAAAAGTGTCCCTGTGTATCCAGCTTTGAATCATGTCTTCTAAGTTCCGGCTCTATCCTCATATAGGGCGATCTAGGTCAATGTGCCACAGACGAAACTGGCGCCCCTTGACCACTGGGCTAATAGCCATGCGAAGGAGGACCTGTTTGCTTCAGGAAGACATAATCACCAAGCCTTTCTGGTGGGAGGTTTTACATGACCTGTAAGGCCTCTCTGGTTAAAAACAGGGCCACAATAGCTACCCAGTCTCCCCTGTCCCAACACATCAATGTTGCCGTGCATTTGAAGCAGAATAGGAAGCACTCTGGGTTGTTCATGGGAGTCATCTTCACCAGCACTTCCCTGGGGAGCACAAAGACAAGAGCTGGATGTGGCGGAGTTGAAGACGCTACGATTTTCAATCAACGGTAGACAGGATTAGGAATGAGTATATTAGAGGGGCAACACAGGTATGATGGTTTGTGAGAGAGGCTAGACGGAGATGGTTTGGGTATGTGCAGAGGAGAAATGAGGGGTACATCGGGAAAAGAATGTTGAGGATGGAACCGCCTGGCAAGAGAAAAAGAGGAACACCAAAGAGGAAGTTTATGGAAGTGGTGGGGGAGTACAATAAGGCAGTCAGAGTGGCAGAAAATGATGTACAAACAGGGATAGATGGAGACGGATGATCTGTTGTGGTGACCCCTAATAGGAACTGTGGTATAGCGGGTCCACGGCTCCAGAAGAATGAGCAGTTTTTTAAATAATCCGAATAGCCATGTCAGCATCCGTGGGCATGATTGTGCAGCCATGGGAAGTTGATGAGGTGGGGAGAGTCGCACCTGCACGTGATGGTGTGATCATTCTCAATTGCTTAATCGGCTTCCTGTAGTGCGTGATTGAGGCGCTGCACCAACAGAGCCTTATAAGAACAGGCTGGCACAGAGAAACAGAAAGAGATGTAAATAAAAGAAAGGCTTGGAGAGCGAGAGGGCGGCATTGGGGGCAGTGAAAGTGCAAGAGGACAAGCCAGCTAGCTGATGACAGAGGTCAGGGGTTCCATGTGGACCGAAAGGATCGGCACTCGAGGAACAGATCGCGCCCACTGACAATGTGGAAGAGTAGATTCGATCGTGGAGGAGTCAGCCCTAGGGATCCGAGGGATGATTGTGTGTGCGAAAAAGAAGATGGGAAGACAACCCACACAGAGTGGTCTGGCAGACTCTGGTGGAGGCAGCCAAGATGGGGGTCGGTATTGTGAGGACCTCAGCAGCCGAAGTCTCTCCAGCAGAGCAAGCCATGGGTGAGCTGGACAGACTGGGAAGGTGCTGTGCTTGGCTGGTGGGACCCCAATGTCTTCTGCAGGAATTTAATCTTGTTTTAGCCTGTTTTTAATAAAAGCACTGTTTGCACATTCCCCCATGTTTCGTTTGGTGTCATCATTGTCCAGCTCATTCGATTACATTACTGATGGTAATACCAACTGTATTCGAGAGGCTCCCTGAAGAGAAGAGGGAGCATGGAGCCAGACCTGCACAGTCACAGGAACAGCCCGAAAAATAAAAGAAGAAGAAGAAGAAAAGGAATTCTATGAGATGCTGTGATGGTGATGACAGGTGTTGCTGTCGTACCATGTTTAGCACTTGACACCTAACTCAACAGACCTGAGTTAATTTCCAGGCCCGGTCTCTGTCCCATTGAATGTGTGTATTGTCCCCATATCCACATGGGATACACTGATTAATTCCCACATCACAAAAGTATGAAAGTTGAAATGCATGGTAACTGTGGATTGGCTCAGCTTGAGTGAGTGTGTCCTCATGATTATTAATTACAGTTTCATAAAGATTAAATGAAACCTGAATTCCAGCTGTCTCAGGTTATGTCGAATCCATGTAATACAAATTAAGGCTTGATTCAGCCCAACAAATTTAAGAGTCTTCTTTATCACATTTTTTGTACAATTATCACTCAGTAAGAAGGGTTTCTAAATTTGAAGCAAAATAATAGTTATTTATCTACCATTTTACTTTATAGTAATAATGTTGTTGTTTCTGGCATCATCAGGAACTGGGAGCAACAGGGCAAGAGGATCATCAGGCAAGCTGAATTGTATTTGCAGTTAAGCAACATAAAGTTCTGTAGTTCAGTACATTTTTGGTTTTTCATGGCACTCGAGAGTGGCTACTGATTGCAGGTTCGTTGGATTTGCAAAGAAGAATTACCAGTAATCGACAAAAGTACCCATAACAATTCTACTGCTGCTGCTACTGTTACTACTACCACTGCTGAGTGAGTTTGTCAGCAGACTAGTTGGAATTGCATTTAAAGAACAGATTTCATTTTACAAATTGAAAATACAATTACCTATTGTGTCATCGTTTTTGGTCTACTAAGTGTCACACGTGATTTTTTGAGGTTCACCTTCCAAATTAAGCACTACCAGTCTGGGACCCAAGGGTGTGCTGTTACTGATAATACGTATCGTCTCTTTTTTTCTCCCACAGCACTGAAAAACGGCCCACTGTGGGCAACTGACTCCGTCCCTTCTGAGCCCTCCACTCTAAAGCCTGGGCACACCCGGCTAGGCTCGTCTCATTCTGGACGGAGCAGAACCAAGGAATGGAGTTCCCACCTGAGTACTAACTTGTCTACAGAACCTCGAGTCTCTTGTTGATTTCTGTTTTTGCACTCCTTTATGTTTTGCTATTACTTGACATGCCACTCAGCGCTTGTTTATTTTTGAACGATGAAAAGGGGAAACCCAGTTGGTTCCTAAACGTTTCCTCTGTGTTCAGTGTTTTCCCTTGGTCGACGATATGAGGTAGGGAGTGAAGTGGGTGACGTTATGTCATGTGGTGCCTGATTACTCCATCTTTAATCATTTGTTTCTTCTTTTGATTAGATACATTTATAAAGTCATTCCACTGATATCAAGTGTGGAAGTATCTCCCGAGGAAGACCGGAATAGTTCAAATCAACCAGTCTTTATTCAGGTGACCGGTGAGTACATAGGATTTATGC
Source organism: Erpetoichthys calabaricus (assembly GCF_900747795.2). Taxonomy (NCBI): domain Eukaryota; kingdom Metazoa; phylum Chordata; class Cladistia; order Polypteriformes; family Polypteridae; genus Erpetoichthys; species Erpetoichthys calabaricus. Next base: position 318,803,793 of record NC_041395.2, read on the forward strand.
GTTGCAAGGTAGAAGAGCAAAGTTGCCTTTTTTCAGTCGGCTTTTTATTTTTTTCTTCCTCCCTCCCCATTCTTCTTACTTATAAAAAAGCATAACATCGTTTACCGAAGTATTTCATCTTATATTACACAAATCTGCTTTTGTGTACATGTCAGATAGATCCCTAAAGAGGAAGTTGTCCTCGGTCAGCTCACTGTACCCTGTCTTATGGCAGACGCCTGTATGAATAACCTGCCATTATAGCAAAACAGCTTTGTCAGCTTTTAATCCTTAGTAGCTTGCAAGAAGTTAATTTTTCTTTCACACACGTCTAATTGTGTGTGAGGGTCTGGATTTTTTATTCATCAAATTTGCTATCGTCCTTATAAAATCTGAAGAATTGCACTTTAATTTAGAAATGAGAATGGTTTTACCCAAACTGCTTAATGCTTTCACTTAATGTAGACAAGTAAACCTGCCATTTTGTTAATCTCAATCGACAACTTTCTAATTTAAAATGGGCAGTGTTCTCTTTAAATCAGGCATGTCAAATTCACTACAATTGGTGGGCCGCTTCGACTGCCATACGTGCGTCAACGGGCCGCACTGTAATAAATACTGTTATACTATTATACAAAGTTACTGTAGCTTTCTTTCCAATACTGAAAACTTTAAAAAAGTAACACTTAAAGTTTAAAGTTTAAAGAAAAGTAATTTATTTCTATGCAGTCTCCATACAACAGTGTAGAATTAGAGTCTTAGCCTCTTAGGTCCTTATATTATTATATTATTTTCATTATATTATATTCATTGCTTATATAGGAGCCTTACAATGTTAGATTTATTTCTTTTGTCCCGACACTTGGCATCTCTTGTTAGTAACCAGTTCGTCAATATCAGGCTTGAAATCTTGTGCAGCTGCAACTTTTATGAGGGATGAAAGGTGCTCGACGGTAAGTCTTGAGCGATGTGGAGTTTTGGTAGCTTTCATTAACGAAAACAATTTCTCACAAAGGTAAGTGCTTCCGAACATTGACAGTACTCTCGATGCCAACTTACGGATCTGCACATACGAGGGTGGCAGGTAAGCATACAAGCCTGGCACACCAACTTCGTTGTATTTTGCCTTCAGAATAGAATCTGACTGCAGTTCAATCAATTCCATTTGGATATTCTCAGGCACATTCTCAACGTTGTAAGAGTATGATGAAGTAAACAGCGCAAAGTCCTGTTCGTGTGAACTGATATTACGAAAACACTCACTGAATTCATTGCTCAGTAATTCAAGTTGGAAAAGAAATCCTCCAAAAATCAAATTTTACTTTACTAAGTTTACTTCAAAGTTTATATTGTAAAATAAGCCGATATGCAAAAAGCCACCTGACCTACAATAATTTTACAAACTCAATATCACAAAAATATGCTAATAAACAACTCACCAACTTCTCGCGTCCACTTCAGATCTTCAGCTGTAGTCTGCACTAACTGTTCGTTACACTACTAGCACAAAATTACATGAAACTAGAGCAAAAAAACGTGAAAATATGCGGGCTATTACTACTCGTGATGGTCAGTTCTGCCCAGTGGCCAGTCTCAGCAGCCCAGTCAGTAGTGTAGCCTTAGCAGGGGCGGCTCTAGGCTCGTGGCGGCCCTGGGCAGAGAAAGAATCAGTGGCCCCTTCGCCCGCCAATGTCAATACGGTATCTTATGCACGGCAGATGGCCACATCTCGTTGCGGACACTGCATAGCTGCCTTGTGCTCATGACACACTTCTATATACGCGTGTCCGTAACTTGAAACCAAGTGGCGGCCCATGATATTCTCATTAAGGCAGGACGTTATAATACTACATATAGCTTACTGCTCCAACTCTAGCGACATTTGTAAATACAGCGTACTAATTAACAAGAAACAGAATGTTTTTCGGCCACATTGCCGTCAGCTGTGTCGTTATTTTCTCTTTCTGTTTTATATTCAATATATATTGGCGTGGTGGCCCCTGGGCTTTGGCGGCACTGTGCAGGTGCACAGTTTGCACATGCCTAAGGCCCCCCCTGCTGCCGCCTAGCACTTCAGTTGTGACGCTGCGGCTCATTAACTTTGGTTAATGATTCAATCACAAACGATAGTAATCATTTTGTACAAGTTCAGTGCTAACTAGGATCTGTCATGCGGGCCGCACAGATTTCTGTTGCGGGCCTCATGCGGCCCGGGGGCCGCGTGTTTGACATGCCTGCTTTAAACTATGTAAAAGCTGAATTTGAACCCTGCTCCAATGTGCACCTGGCATGTGTCTGAGTCTCATATCCTACTGAGCTTATGCTTAAAAGTTGATGCTGTTATTTTATTATTCACTATGATAAATGTATTTCTTGTTATTTTATATAACCCCTTAAGAGAAATATATATTATTTATGGCATAACCATTCTTCTATAGTACTAAGTTTCTTGTTTTTGTACCCAGCCGGATCATAATATATATATAGGCCATTGTTCTTTTCTTTTAAACCATGAGAAACAATGTGTATGTGGAGAAACTCACACATCTCCTATAATAAGAATAAAAATAATACATTTAAAATGTCATATACGTCCTAAGCAAACAGGACTATTAACCAAATTGTGGTCATCTGCGGTATCAACATCTGCCATGTCCCGTTAGCAACTAGGTATAACCAATCATATTAAAAGTTTTCTTATTACGTGATGAATTCCTTTTAAAGAATAGTGACCTAATCAATGAATTATATAAATATAGCGCAGAGGACACTTTTTTTTCTTTGTAGCATGTGGCTAGCATGTAATGCACTTGTTACTTCTTCGGAGATTTATATAAACGATTGACGCTTTCTCCCGCCTGTGTTTTATTGCTTAAATTGGGACATTCCAGTGGGGGGTGTCTGTATTCATGATTTTCTTCCACAACTATAATGCACACCATTTCACTCTGATCGCCTTTATTTTGAGGGGAGCAGCTTTATCTAAGGCCTGTTTGAGTGTTTGCATGGGTTCAAACCTCTTCTTTTATATCTTCAATTCTGCTGCACCTTTACTTCCTAGCTTCACTGATTTCTTAACTTGTCATCGGTACACATGGAAGCTGATCCAGGGTCACGGCAGGAGTCTCTGCCAAGCAGTCCGTGGGCTGTGGATGAAGGCTGAAGGAGTTGGCTCACCATATGAAATATCCACCTGAGGGTTACATCCTGTAAAGAAGGTCCCTATACCATGGCCCATCGCAATGGTCCAGTGATCTACAAATTAGGTTTGTCTTCACACTTTAAGAACAGCTAAGAAAGGCATTTGGACTCCCTTGTAGATTATTCTAAATGTGAGGTAGACATAAATGGAAATCGAAAAAAGATTAAAGAAGTCTGAGTTGGGAAAGTTGTCACTACTGTCATGAATATTCACAATCCAGGATGACCAAAACTGTTAGCTGTGTGCTCCCTGTAACTGATGAATCAGAGAATGAAGCACAAGAGTGTTGGTTCACATCCCCAAGCAATTCACATCATTTGCCAGAAATCATTATGCAAAAATATAGAAATAATCCTCTAATATCCTACCTGTAATGTGCAACTGAATGATGTTCAAAGGCACACGCTTCAATCCCTTAAGGCAGGCCTTTCTAGAATTTAGGTATCAAATTTCAAATTGCTGATATCACCTGTCTTACATCAGATATGTACATTTTGCAATGTGCACTTTGTCAAATATATAATGCAGAGAACATATTACTGTATGCTGCGGTGGGTTGGCACCCTGCCCAGGATTGTTTCCTGCCTTGTGCCCTGTGTTGGCTGGGATTGGCTCCAGCAGACCCCCGTGACCCTGTGTTCGGATTCAGCGGGTTGGAAAATGGATGGATGGATGGATATTACTGTATGTGGCAACCATTGCCATCGGTGTGCATCAGTCTGGATACATTTTTGATCAAGTGCTAACCAGAGGCACATGTTGTAAACCGGTGAATATGTTCAGTTTCTAATAAAGTACAAGTTTAGAAGAGTTTCGTTGTCTCCCTTGTATATTTATATCTGAGTGGACGATTTGGAAGCAGATGAATATCAGACTGTATTCAATACTACAAATAGCAAGTTCTGCTTCTATGGGCCCTCAGTCTGCCAGCCGTTCGTCAATGGTATTTTTTTTTAAATGTCTTCATTTTGATTTAAATTGATCTCATTGTGGTGGCACAGTGGTAGCACCGCTGCCTCGCAGTAAGGAGACCTGGGTTCGCTTCCTGGGTCCTCCCTACATGGATTTTGCATGTTCTCCACGTGTCCGCGTGGGTTTCCTCTCACAGTCCAAAGACATGCAGGTTAGGTGCATTGGCGATCCGAAATTGTCCCTGGTGTGTGTGTGCCCTGTGGTGGACTGGCGCCCTGCCCGGGATTTGTTCCTTCCTTGAGCTCTGTGCTGGCTGGAATTGGCTCCAGCAGACCCCCATGACCCTGTGTTAGGATATAGCAGGTTGGAGAATGACTGACTGATCGGTCTCATTATTATTTTCTTTCAAGATCTTAAACAGCATTGGATTTGAAGTACTTTTCAGATTGTGTGCTAACAATCTTTTCATAAAATTAGAAAGAAGTGAATATCAAAAGACGTCAGTAATCTTTTTGAGGTACCCTAAGAGTAAAGTGCAAAAAAGAACCAAAATCAGTGATAAGCAACAAGCAAAAATACAAAATACTGTGACAGTCTAAAAGACGCTTTAGGAAAAATGCTAACTCAAAGCAGTAGGTTTCTGCTCAAGCAGCAGTTAGTGTAATGGTCTGGTAGAAAAATAAGCCCTGGAGTGGTCAATGCAACTGGGATGATGACTGGGAATGAAAATTAGAGAAGAGGCAGGAGCTAAGAGTACCAGGAAGTCAAAATGACACTGATCTCCAGAACCTAAAACGTAAAGTCCAAGTCACAATAACCAGGCAGGAGACTGAGAACTGATCTAAGAAGCCTCTTTCTAATGAAATTGCTAAATCAAGAGTTTGCGTTTAGAGAGACTTACCCGTTACATAAACTTGGATGATGATGTTATGATTTTTAATTTTTAGGATGTACAAATTTTATGTCAGTATGTGCATCATAATTTTTTTTTTTTTTTTTTTTAATATTTTTATTTTATTAATTTTCATTGTAATCATTCCATACAAACAGATCAATTTATAACCCAACAAATTTGAAGACTAATCAAACCCCACCCCTGAGAAGGAGAGCTTAGCTAAAGGAAAATTGCTTTAGGCTTTTTAATAAGGCAACATTAAACAAAAGAAAGGGAGAAGTAAATATCTATGTAAATAAGAGATGGAGAAGGGAGTTAAATGCAATAATAGTTATTTCTCTTATTCTAAAATAATATTGATTAAATCCTGCCATGTTTTGAAAAAATGTTGTACAGATCCTGTAACTGAAAATTTGATTTTTTCCAATTTCAAATAATATAAAACATCGGTTTCCCACTGACTTATAAGAGGAGAATTAGGATTCTTCCAATTTAACAAAATAAGTCTGCGTGCCAAAAGTGTAGTGAATGCAATCACAGTTTGCTTGTCCTTCTCCACTTCAAGTCCATCTGGAAGAACACCGAACACAGCTGTTAATGGGTTAGGAGGGATTGTGATACCAAGGCTGTCTGAGAGGCACTTAAAAATTTTTGTCCAAAATGATGTTAGTTTAGTGCAGGCCCAGAACATGTGACCCAGTGAGGCAGGCGCTTGGTTGCAGCGTTCGCAGGTTGGATCCTGCCCTGGAAACATTTTGGACAGTTTTAAGCGAGACAGATGGGCTCGATATATAATTTTGAGTTGAATAATTCTATGCTTTGTGCATATAGAACTCAAGTGAATTCTCTGCTTTGCTACCTTCCACTCCTTTTCTGATATATTGATTAAGAGATCTTCTTCCCAATGTCCTCTTGGATCTTTGAAAGGTAGGGACTCTAATAAGATTTTATATATTGCGGAAATAGTGTTTGTTTCCTCGAAATTGAGCAGTATTTTTTCCAGCATTGTGGAGGGTGCAAGGTGGGGGAAATCGGGCAATTTCTGTTTAACAAAATTTCTAATTTGAAGATAGTAAAAGAAATGTGTAGCTGGGAGGTTGAATTTTGAACGTAATTGTTCAAAAGATGCAAATATGTTGTCTATATAAAGATCTCTGAGCATTTTAATCCCAAAACTTTTCCAGGTATTAAAAACTAGATATGTTTGCAAAGGTTGAAAGAGGTGGTTCTCTTGCAGAGGTGCCACTGATAAAAGATTTTCCATCTTAAAATGCTTTCTAAGTTGGTTCCATATTCTGAGTGAGTAAAGCACAATTGGGTTATTAGTATATTTGCGATAACTTTCATTTATTGGAGAGCAGAGCAGGGAATATAAAGAAGTACTACAGGATTTTACTTCTATTGCGGACCAGGCCTGTGTATGTTCATATATTTGTGTCCAGGTCTTTATGGCTTGTATGTTTGCTGCCCAGTAATAAAACTGAAAATTAGGTAAAGCCATGCCACCTTCTGCCTGAGGTCTTTGTAGGGTCGCTCTTCGGATACGTGGGTGTTTTGAGTTCCAAATGAATGAGGTTATTATTGAATCTAACTGTTTAAAAAATGATTTATTGATATATATTGAAATGTTTTGAAATAAAAAGAGAAGTTTAGGAAGGATATTCATCTTAATGACGTTAATTCTTCCGGCTAGAGTGAGATGAAGGGTTGACCATCTATGCAAGTCTTGCTTAATGTTTTCCATACAGACGCCAAAATTTTGTTGATAAAGAGCTTTATGTTTACTTGTGATATTTACCCCTAGGTATTTAAACTGATCTGCTATGGTAAAAGGTAGGGTGTCCAATCTAATATTATATGCTTGTGAATTCACTGGAAAGAGTATACTTTTATTCAGATTAATTCTAAGACCAGATATCTTTTGAAATTCTGTTAGTGCTGTTAAAACAGCGGGGACAGTGTTTTCTGGGTCTGATATATATAAGACCATATCATCTGCATATAGAGAAATTTTCTGTTCCAGTCCTTCTCTGACAATCCCCTTTATCTGATAAGAATTTCGGCAGTGAACCGCCAGTGGTTCAATAGCGATTGCAAACAACAGTGGCGACAAGGGACATCCTTGTCTGGTACCACGTTCTAGTTTAAAGTAGTCTGAGCAAATGTTATTAATACAAACTGAAGCTTCTGGATTGGTATACAGTAGTTTGATCCAAGCACAAATATTCGGGCCAAACCCAAATTTCTCCAATGCAGTGAAAAGGTAATTCCATTCAATTATGTCAAATGCCTTTTCTGCGTCTAATGATAGTAATATCTCTGGGGTGTTTGATTTTGCTGGTGAATATATAACATTAAACAAGCGTCGGAGATTTGAAGATAGGTGTCGGCCTTTAATAAATCCAGTTTGATCTTGTGATATTACCGAGGGCAGCACTTTCTCCATCCTTCTAGCTAGGATTTTTGAGAGTATCTTAACATCATTATTCAGGAGTGAAATTGGTCTATATGATGCACATTGTAACAAGTCCTTATTTTGTTTAGGAAAGACGGTGATTAATGCTTGTCGAAATGTTTGAGGTAGAATTTGGTTGTCTCTAGCTTCTGTAAATGTTGCCAATAAGAGTGGAGCTAGCTGGGTGGAGAATTTCTTATAAAATTCTACGGGGTAACCATCAGGGCCTGATGATTTCCCACTTTGTACTGACTTTATAGCGTCTAGTAATTCTGTTAGCGTTAGAGGTTTATCCAGTTCCTCAGCACTTAAAGCATCTATTTGTGGTATTTTTGAATTATCCAGAAATGCATTAGATTGTGTGTTGTCTTCTTTGGACTCAGTGGAATATAAAGACTTATAGTAATCTCTAAATGTGTGCATTATATTATTATGGTCGATGATTTCTTCTCCATTCTTGTTGGTGATTACTGGTATTGCATTGTGAACTTCTTGTTTATGAATTTGTTGAGCTAAAAGCTTATTAGCTTTTTCTCCGTGTTCATAGTAATGCTGTCTCGACTTATAAATAAGTTGTTCGGTTTCTTTAGTTGTTAAGATGTTAAGTTCTGTATGTAGGGCCTGCCTTTTCCTGTGGAGAACTTCATTTGGACGCCTGGCTTGTTCTTCATCTATTCTAGTAATTTCATTTCTTAGCTCTGACACTTTCTTGGTTTCTAATTTATTTCTGTGGGAGAGATATGAAATAATCTGTCCTCTTAAGAAGGCCTTTAGAGTTTCCCAGAGTGTTCCTGCAGAGACCTCTGTGGACGTGTTTGTCTCTAGGAAGAAGCTGATTTGTTTAGATATAAATTCTGTGCAGTTCTCGTCTGCCAATAAAAGAGGGTTAAGACGCCATCTGCGAGGTGAGTATGAGGGGCTTATTGATTTTAGCTCCAAGACTAGAGGGGCATGGTCAGAGATAACAATTGTGTCATATTTGCATGATTTAATTGTAGGCAGGAAATTATTATCTATAAAAAAATAATCAATTCTTGAGTAGCTATAATGCACTGGTGAGTAGAACGAATATGTTCTTGAGTTTGGGTTAAGAAACCTCCAGGGGTCTGATAAGTTGTGAAAATTCAAAAACTGTGTAATTATCTTTGCAGTATTAGATGTCGTCCCCCCTGTCACAGGAGTCCTATCTAAGAGTGGATTTAAAACACAATTAAAGTCCCCAGCCATTATAATTTTATGAGTGTTCACATTGGGAATGGATGCAAATAGATTTTGCATGAATTCCTTATCATCAACATTGGGTGCATAAACATTTATCAAAATCATTTTACTGTTATATAAGTTGCCCATGACCATCACATATCTCCCTTCAGGGTCCGACACTACATCTGATGCTACAAATGGAACTGTTCTATGTATGAGAATTCCCACCCCTTTAGTATGTGCATCATAATTTTTTTTAATCCGTTAGTAAGTTTTCATTAGTTATTTACATTGTATTACATCTTTTGCGCGGCCATTTTTAAAATTTTGCTTTTACTCTCAGTCTTCACCGTTTGGTGATTTTTTTTTTTGTTTTTTGACAGCCATGGCCATGTTGTTGGTGACCATGGAGCATTGCTGCTTTGTGACCAAAAGCGAGAATGTTTGATATCATTGGGTTGTTCCAATACATCTCACAGATGCCGAGATTGGATTGAGACCTGGGGAATTTCCGGAGGCCACACCTTGAACTCTTCACCATGTTCCTCAATACATTCTGTGCAATTGCGGCGGTGTGCCACTTCCATCTAAGAGTACTATGGTCATTAAGGGGTTTACCTGATCTCCTATGGACGTGTACACCGTTGCAGAAGGACAATGAATGTTGTAAATGCCTGAAAGGAAAGACAAGGCAAGAAATCATCCGCCACCTGCCTTGGATGCTATAGTGGAAGGGCAGATTGTCATGCCAGGTGGACAACGAAACAGCTTCTTGGCTAACTATAATTGAAATTCTCATAATGATATTCATGTCATGTCATTTTCTAACTCACTTCATCTACACCAGGGTGGCAAGTCTGGCTGGAGCCTATCCCAACTAGCATAGAGAACAATACAGGAACAGACCCTGGCCTGAGTCAAATAAAGAATGGACCATCAGGAGCTGCAGGACAGGAGCAGTTCCATCTCCCATACAACAGGTGGCAGTGGTCCTCCTGAGGCATCCCAGTTTGTACACCCACAGGGGTACATGGGAGTTGAAGTCTGAAAGTGCAGCCCTGTTAGGGTCCCCAGCTGCCATCAGAGGGTGGACCTCCCTGGTATCCAAGTTGCCCAGAACTGCATCTAAGAGGACACGTTGTAGCACCAAAAGCATTCCCAGGTTCAGCTTATAGGGAGCTCAACGAGTCGGGAGATAGCGGGCAGCACTGAACTAGAAGACGAAGGAGGAAGAGGGATTGTTTGTTTTTGAGTACTTTGGAAGGTGTTTATGTTGAAAAGTGTTGGTGGAAAATAAAAACCCTTTATTGGAACCCACAATTCTATTGAGTGACATTGTGTCTGAGGTTTGGGGCTCAGTGGGGCTCACAAGTTTGACATGGCTTGACCTGACTAGATTATAGTGCCCCTAATGTTACAGTCAATTTTTTAGTGAAACAAAAAATACAGAAATAAAAGTAGGCACTGATTTGTGCCCAGGAATTAAAATGTAACAAATCCTGTCCCATAAGGTGACCCTTCTCCGCTTTGGGGATCACTGCCCACCAAAAGGCCTGTGCATATCACTGTGTGAGATTGAGCAGCATTCAGGAAATAAGAGGACAAAAAAAAACAAGAATTTGAGAGCAGAAAATAATGTTTTTATTTTTGGTGAATTCAGCAAATACTCATATTGTACATGTAGTGAATTTGTAAGCTATGAATTAGTATGTTTTCTTTCACTATCAAAGAGGATGTCTTGGTGAATAAAGCACAGAAACAAAATAAAAAACAGATTCCAAATGTTGACTGGAGATTTTCTTAGAAAAGAGAGCGTCATCTTACAAAACAGCACTCTTTGGGACACAGTCGCTGTCAGGCCCACGCGTGTTCACCAGATTGTGGCTGCAGTCCTTGTTCACCACAACTTTACAGGATTTGGGGAGACCAAAATAAGTTGGAATTCTGTTAGTAAACATAAAATAAAAAATAATAAGTGAATGGATGCACATAACTTAGTCAATAACACACACACTGCTTTTATTCAGTGCCTCAGTATAAGGAATGCCATCCTAAGGCTCATTCCACATTTTTTATATGTAAAGTGTAGATGGCAAGCAGTCACTTGGGATCACACATGGAATCAATAAATGGGGACTTGAAGCGGTCCGGTGCTGCTAAGATTCACATTTATTTTTATGGTGGAGTCTCCAGGGATGCACCCAGCCTTGGCCCGACCCGCACGCACTCACAAACAGAGACAACAACAAAGCAAACCGGTAATCAAACAGCAAATAAAGAATGTAATGAAAACAACGATACCACCCCTGTTCCCCTTATGGCGGCTATACATTAAATACAACAAAGCACCAACAAAACACACACAGTAAAGTCCATGAAAAATGGCAACAGATGAAATGTAATGATGAAGATAGACAGTCCAGAGATCTGCATGTTGAATGGGAATGTAAAGATAGTCCTACCACTAGTTCCTGAAATGGTGAAGGTGGGTGGACGGGTTGAGGAGCGCTGCTTTCCTCACAGGATGGCCGTGAATCCACTTACACTCCTCATGTGCACAGGCAGACAGTCCAGACACCAACCACGAAACAACCCAACAGACGGCAGGCAGAGAGACAGGAACTTGAAACACAAATTACAAAAACTTCTCTTTTTTGGTCACCGGCCCCCTTTTTAAAAGCGCGCTGGCATCCTTTGATATTGATATTGATGCCTTGATATTTATAGTGCTTTTACACTGTAACCACAATCCACAATGTTTTATGTTTACATATTTTTACAGTATGAGCCTTGACACAAGAAGTGAACTTGCTAGGGGCACTCAGGGAGTTATAGGTGGTGAGTGAAACTGAAGCATTTTGACTCACTGGGCTCCATTTCTACAAGTCTTCTTGATAGTCCATTTAGTTTTAGATGCAGTATATCTAGAATGTGATCTCTGATTTGAGTCATGAAGTTAGGAATGAATGCTAGTTAACTGTTTTGATTTTATAAAATACCTTTTTTTGTGGTAAGTACAATATTACACTTTATATTGTCTTGATGGTCCAGTTGTTCCCAGCAGGTGAAGGGTCTGGTTTGACCCTCACACAGGACAACTTAGGTATGAACTGAGCTGGCAGCCATATGCATTACCGCCCAGCTTTATATGATATCACAACCACTAGCATTCATTTCATTTAACACTGATGTGGAGTGAGTAACACCCCACAGCTCCTTATTAAGCAGTAAAGAATTTAATACAAAGTGATCAAATATTAAATAAGATACAATAAAACAATCTATATAGTGTCTTTTACACAGATCACCACCGTAACAAGCCACTTGTTTAAGTGCATTTTCAATACCAAACAACGGCAAGTCAATTTACAATTTCATAATTACAGTAGCCCTGTGATGGGCTGGCGCCCTGCCCAGGGTTTGTCTCCTGCCTTGTGCCCTGTGTTGGCTGGGATTGGCTCCAGCAGACCCCCGTGATCCTGTAGTTAGGATATAGCGGGTTTGATGATGGATAGATGGATGGATAATTACAGTACAACTGTTTTCACATACAGTGCCATCCATATTGTTTAGGACAAAGACATATGTTTCTTTGATTTACTAGTGTTATGATGTGAAAACCAACAGGGGCGCAGTGGTACTCAAACATAGAGAATGCTGGCAATCACCTCCAGTTCGCCCTCTGGTGGTCATTCCAAGTGTCAACTGGATGATAACCTGCATACAAGACAGTAAGATCACCCCCCACCCTACCCAGAAGGGGGTGGGTTAGGGTTGATTTCACCCTACTCCAGGCCTGCAGGGCCGCAGTGGCTACAAGTTTTCATTCTAACCCTTTTCCTAATCAGTGATCAGTTTTCACTGCTAATTCTTTTTTTTCCCTTCATTTTAATAGCCCTGTTATAAGGATTCAGTCCTCTGAATTGATTTGTTTCCTCATTAAATGACAGCCAAACAGAAATTAGATGTGAAACGAGCTAACAGATGACCAGCTAAACTGGGGCTTCAAACTCCAACCAGTTTCTTAATGAGAAGCCAATGCTTGCTGTTAATTAAACCTGTTATTTAACTATTCATTCTGCCACAGCAGACATTTCCAAAACTAATGATTTAATGTTTTTTCTAAGAACACTGTCAAGATGATTTGATGACCTGAGAGATCAGCCTTACTGAGACCTCCACCTTTCTCTATTTTCAGATTCTGTGTGATGGACACAGGTGAGCTGGTCATGTGGCCGCTTGTTTCGTGTCTCATTATTGTTTGGCTGCTAATTAAGGAAAAAGAAACCACTAAGGGGCCTGAGTCAAGTTAATTAAAAGAAATAATTAGCAGCTAAAACTGGTCACTAATTAAGAAGATGGTTAGAATGAAAACCTGCAGCCACTGCGGCCCGCCAGGACTGGAGTTCGACACCCCTGCCCTACAGTATTTTTAGTCGACCAATGAGAAACATGATAATCACTCCAGCCATTTGGAAGTGATGCTGGAACATACATACATACATACATACATATATTGACTTTTATATATACTGTATATAGATTTTAGTGTAACCCTGATATTCTGTATATGTATTGAATTACTGTTTTTATCATGGCTCCACAATTCATACTAACCCCTACTTTCTCTGCTGTTCTTTTTCTGGTTTTCTGTGGTGCTGATCTGCACCACCACCACCTGATCTAAGCACAGTGATGTCCCCACATTGATGGATTGAAGGCCAGAAGTCCACATGGCCATCATCATCAAGTTTTTCCATGTGAAGCCTGTAAATCCTGAGGACTGATTGAGATCATTGATGTTAGGTAGAATGCCCAGTGGGGTCTGGGTGGTCTCCTGGCCTTCGAACCCCTGCAGATATTTTTTTTTTTCTCGAGCCCTCTGGAGTATTTTTTTGTTTTTTTCTGTCCTCCCAGCCATCGGACCTTACTATATTCCTTGTTACTTAGTGTTGCCTAATTTTGTTTTTATATTTTTCTTTTTTCTTTCTTCATCCTGTAAAGCAGTTTGAGCTATGTCATTTGTATGAAAATATAGCTCTAGAAGTAAATGTTGTTGTTGTTGTTGATATAATCCTACGCAGTACAAAGTCCAAAGTGCTCTGCCAATACTGATGCTCTGTGCAAGAGAGGACAGAGCCAACTATACTTCCTTAGAAGGCTGGCATCCTTCAACATCTGCAATAAGGTGCTGCAGATGTTCTATCAGACGGTTGTAGCGAGCGCCCTCTTCTATGTGGTGGTGTGCTGGGGAGGCAGCATAAAGAAGAGGGACGCCTCATGCCTGGACAAACTGGTGAGGAAGGCAGGCTCTACTGTAGGCACAGAGCTGGACAGTTTGACATCTGTGGCAGAGCGACGGGCACTGAGCAGGCTCCTGTCAGTCATGGAGAATCCACTGCATCCACTGAACAGGATCATCTCCAGACAGAGGAGCAGCTTCAGCGACAGACTGCTGTCACCGTCCTGCTCCACTGACAGACTGAGGAGATCGTTCCTCCCCCAAACTATGTGACTCTTCAATTCCACCCCGGGGGGATAAACGGTAACATTATACAAAGTTATTGACTGTTATACCATCCTTGCACTCTCCACCTTGCACTTTTTAACTTGCACTGTGTTTTTATCACTCTTTAATTAATTGTGTTTTAATCAGTATGCTGCTGCTGGAGTGTGTGAATTTCCCCTTGGGGATTAATAAAGTATCTATCTATCTATCTATCTATCTATCTATCTATCTATCTATCTATCTATCTATCTATCTATCTATCTATCTATCTATCTATCTATCTATCTATCTATCTATCTATCTATCTATCTATCTATCTATCTATCTATCTATCTATCTATCTATCTATCTATCTATCTATCTATCTATCTATCTATCCTTTAATTCTGTGCCTTTGAGTCCCGAGCTTGGGGAGTGTGAAACAATTCAACGACAGATGAAGGCTACTTACCGATTGCAGCATTGTGCTCCATACTTGTTACAGCTACACGCGTAGCAGCGTTTATTGTTCCATGTAGAACCGAAGTTGTGTAAAACACCTTCATCATCCCGGCAGCCTGAAAAGAGCAACAGGGTGTTATACATCTGTTTCGAATGAAACATTAAGATGTCACTTTTTTTCCCCATGTTATGGTCATGGAGATCAACTGGCTCATGGCAGGAACTGCTCCATTAGTGAAGATCATCTTATAGCTTTGTCTTAAAGCAGCAGCACAAGCATGGCTGCATTTTGTTTTTTGTTTTTTTTTGCATGGGCTAACCTGGGCTAGAGCCAAGAGCAGCGGGAGCTTCACGGCCCCACAGTTAATTAAACTGTAACTATTAATGTCATTGGACTGGTCTATCAAGTCCGTTTTAACGCCTTCACCATTAACCCTGGGATGACTCGTCCACTGCTGGTCTCATGCACAAGAGTAAATCTGAGTTAGTGTGCCAATAACACACCATCATCCCCAGATTTAGACTGAAATGGAGAGAACTTTATTTGCCCCCAGGGGAAAATTTGGCTTTTTGCAAAAACTCTTTAACTAAATAAATCTCTCTATTATAAAAAAATCTTCGGGACGAGACAAGACATTTTTCCGGTGATGAGACATGATCTTTTGAAGACATAGAGACACTTTTACATCCCGTGAGACGAACAAGTCATGTCATACTTTCAACCTTTGCAAGCAAGTCCCGTGATACACATGCAGAGCAGGATAGAGATCATGGAAGTAGGAAAATTTGAAAGTCTCAAAAAAATGAGAGCAACAATCACATTAGCATAAACAAACAGAAAATATTACTCGGTGAAATAACAGAGCAGCAAAAAGCGATTGAATATTCAGGTGCTGTACAGGCTTTTAAACATTCGAAGCACCGCACGAAATGCAGATCATGCAGCACGGCAGGGGAAGCCTCCTAGTACAAATATAAATAAATGTATATACACACATGCCATGGTCTGAACACACCCACCAGAATGATTGAAATGACAGAAAATTTCTGACTTAGCAGTCCCATCTCAATGAAGCATAATGCAGGCGTCTTCGTGTTGGTATAAAGGACCCCCAGTGGTGTTTCTTGACACACTTCTGCTGATTGATTCATCGGCTGAATGTCCTCAGTGTTGGTGTGTCAGAGAGACGATGTGCAGCATTGTCCATAAGGGCACTTTGTTGCTTTAATTCTCTCCTTCACTGCAACCTCCTGGGGTCCATAGTGCATCACATAACTGAGTTTGCCTTTAACTTTAGCTTCTTGATATGGTGGGCCTCACTTGAAGTGATGTTACCGGCCAGGCACACCGCAGCATAGAAAATCGCACTGACCACCACAGAGTTATAGAAGATGTGAAGGATGTCACTTCCCACATTAAAGGAACACAGTCTCCTAAGGAAGAAGAGCTTGCTCTGCCCTTTCTTCTATAGTTTCTCTGAGTTCTGAGACCAGTGCAACCTGTCATTGATGTGGACCCCCAGGTACTTGTAGGAGTGGACCACCTCTACATCTATCCACAGAATAGTGGCCAGACACAGAAGCTCTTTGGTGCAATGAAAGTCAGTAAGCAGGTTTTGCTGAGGTTAAGCTGAAGACAATTATCTTTGTACCAAGAAACAAAGTTCTGGCCCTTATTCTTCTCTTTCTCATCCCCTTATCAATGCAACCCACAAGTGCAGAATCATCTGAGAATTTCTGCAAGTGACATGGCCTGCTGTTATATTTTATAATTACAGGTATACAGAGTGAAGAGAAAAGCAGACAGCACTGTTCCTTGTGGAGCTCCAGTGTTGTTACTTGTCCCCCGTGAACAGCAGCGAGTGATGGAAAGCAGTTGGTGAAACAGCATTTGTAACCAATGGGTGAGGTGAATAAAGGCAGCTGGTGTAAAGTGTGTTCATTTACATAAGGAACAAAGCAATTTAATGTGCCCTTTATAAGTAGACAGTAACAGCATTATAGTTTCTGATTCTAGTGATCGAGCAGGACAGGAAGTGATGATAGTCATCAAACAGTAAACTAAGACTTGAGTTCAAAATGTGTGGTGAGCTTTTAAAGCTGCCATTCCCTGAACCTCCAGGACACAAAGCAGACATCAGCTGGGCAGATCTACAGCAGATGATCCACTACAGTAATTTATTTGTCCATTTTACCGTGAGAGTGTCGCATCATTCTGTGCCTGCACTTGAGGCACTCTGTTCAAGAGCAAAGTTGTTTGTACTGCTGTGTTGTATTTTGAGATGGCCATGACAGGTTGGCCATCCAGCTCTGTGAAGAGGATTACTTGTGTTCTGTTTTTAGTGTGTTCTATTTAATTCATTTTTGACACCCACTCCATGCTGGAAGGGGGTCTCTTTCTGAACTGCCCTTCCCAAGATTTCTTCCCCTTTTTTTCTCTACAAGGGGCTTTTTATTTTGGGGAGTTTGTCTTCCTAAAGAGTCAAAACTGGGGAGATGTCAAAAAACAGGGCCTGTTAAAGCAGACTGAGATATTCCTTATGTGATTTTGGGCTCTACAAGAAATAAATTGTGGCCTTTGTTGTTGTTGTTCATAAGTGACATCATGTTACATGTATTTGTGACCGAGCCCAACAGAAGTGCAGTTTCAGGACATACTTGCAGTCTGATGTTAGTTTAATTTGCACTTATTGTACATCTTCTTCTTCTTCCTCTTTCAGCTGCTCCCGCTAGGGGTTGCCACAGCAGATCATCTTCTTCCATACAGTATCTTTCTGTCCTCTACATCTTGTTCTGTTACACCTATCACCTGCATGTCCTCTCTCACCACATCCATAAACCTTCTCTTAGGCCTTCCTCTTTTTCTCTAGCCTAGCAGCTCTATCCCTAACACCCTTCTCCCAATATACTCAGCATCTCTCCTCTGCACACGTCCAAAGCAATGCAATCTCGCCTTAACATCTTTAACTGTGCCACCTCCAGCTCTGTCCTCTGCTTTCTGGTCAGTGCCACCGTCTCCAACCCATATGACATTTCTGGTCTCACTACCGTCCTGTGGACCTTCCCTTTCACTCTTGCTGATATCCGTCTGTCACAATTCACTCCTGACACTCTTCTCCACCCATTCCACTCTGCCTGCACACTCTTTTTCATCTCTCTTCACCAATCCCCATTCCTCTGTACTGTTGATCCCAAGTATTTAAACTCATCCACCTTCGCCAACTCTACTCCCTGCATCCTCACCATTCCAGTGACCTCCCTCTCATTCACACACATGTATTCTGTCTTGTTCCTACTGACCTTCATTCCTCTCCTCACTAGAGCATATCTCCACCTCTTCAGGGTATCCTCAACCTGCTCCCTACTATCGCTACAGATCACAATTTCATCAGCAAACATCATAGTCCATGGGGACTCCTGTCTAATCTCGTCTGTCAACCTGTTAATCACCATCGCAACTATTAAAGGGCCGATCCCTGATGTAATCCCACCTCCACCTTGAATGCATCCGTCACTCCTACCGCAGACCTCACCACTGTCACACTTCCCTCGTACATATCCTGTACAACTCTTACATACTTCTCTGCCACTCCCGACTTCCTCATACAATACCACAGCTCCTCTCGAGGCACCCTGTCATATACTTTCTTCAGGTCCACAAAGACGCAATGCAGCTCCTTCTGGGCTTCTCTAAACTTCTCCATCAACATCCACAGAGCAAACATTGCATCTGTTGTGCTCTTTATTGGCATGAAACCATACTGCTGCTCAGTAATCATCACTTCACTTCTTAACCTAGCTTCCATTACTCTTTTCCATAACTTCATGCTGTGGCTCATCAATTTTATTCCCCTGTAGTTACTGCAGTCCTGCACATCCCCCTTATTCTTAAATATCGGCACCAGGACACTTCTTCTCCACTCCTCAGGCATCTTCTCACTTTCCAAGATTCTATTAAACAATAGTTAAAAATGCCACTGCCATCTCTTCTAAACACCTCCATGCTTCCAAAGGTGTGTCATCTGGACCAACGGCTTTTCCATTCTTCATCCTCTTCAAAGATGTCCTGACTTCCTCCTTGCTAATCCATTGCACTTCCTGATTCACTATCTCCACATCATCCAACCTCTTCTCTCTCTCGTTCTCTTCATTCATCAGCCTCTCAAAGTACTTTTTCCATCTGCTCAACACACCCTCCTCGCTTGTGAGTATGTTTCCATCTTTATCCTTTATCACCCTAACCTGCTGCACATCTTTCCCAGCTCGGTCACTCTGTCTAGCCAATCGGTTCAGGTCCTTTTCTCCCTCCTTATTGTCCAACCTTTCATACAACTCATCATATGCTTTTTCTTTAGCCTTCGCCACCTCTCTCTTCACCTTGTGCCTTATCTCCTTGTACTCTTGTCTATTTTCTGCATCTCTCTGACTATCCCACTTCTTATTTGCCATCCTCTTCCTCTGTATATTCTCCTGTACTTCCCCATTCCACCACCAGGTTTCCTTTTCCTCCTTCCTCTGTCCAGATGTCACGCCAAGCACCCTTCTTGCTGTCACCCTTACTACATCTGCTGTAGTTTCCCAACTGTCTGGTAACTCTTCACTACCATCCAATGTCTGTCTCACCTTCTCCCTAAACTCAATCTTGCAGTCTTCCTTTTTCAAATTCCACCATTTGATCCTTGGCTCTGCCCTCACTCTCTTCCTCTTCTTGATCTCCAACGTTATCCTACAGACCACCATCCTATGCTGCTTAACTACACTTTTCTCCGCCACCACTTTTCAGTCTTCAATCTCCTTCACATTGAGTCTTCTGCATAGGATGTAATCTACCTGTGTGCATCTTCCACCGCTATTGTACGTCACCCTATGTTTCTCCCTCTTCTTAAAATATGTATTCACCATAGCCATGTCCATACTTTTGGCAAAATCCACTATCCTCTGACCTTCTTCATTCCTCTCCTTGACACCATACCTACCCATCACCTCCTTGTCTCCTCTGTTCCCTTCACCAACATGTCCATTGAAATCCTCTCCAATCACCACTTTCTGTCTCTTGGGTACACTATTCATCACTTCATCCAACTCACTCCAAAAATCTTCTTTCTCACCCATTGCACACCCAACAACATTCATCATCACACCTCCAATTTCCAACTTCATATTCATTACTCTGTCTGACACTCTTTTCACCTCCAAAATACTCTTGACATACTGTTCCTTCAGAATAACTCCTACTCCATTTCTCCTCCCATCCACACCATGATAGAACAATTTGAATCCACCTCCGATCCACCTGGCCTTACTCGCCTTCCATTAAGTCTCTTGCACACACAATATATCAACCTTCATATCTCCATCATATCTGCTAACTCTCTCCCCTTACCAGTCATACTGCCAACATTCAAAGTTCCTACCCTCAGTTCAACTCTCTTTACTTTCCTCCTCTCCTCCTGTGCAAAAATGATGTCAATATTCAAGAATTCTTAAAGAGTATTGTAGATGACACCAACCAAACATGAAGCAAGGTTGCTGGAAAACAAACCTGATGTCACTTTGCTCTCCAGTAAGTGGATGTGTGCTCTCCAGATTTTCAGAGGGCTTGTCTTGCCTGCTCTGGGACCACTTGCTGCTCTTACATAGTGGGCTGTTCAAGTCCTAGCTACTCCTGAGCTTTGACGTTACACACTAGCTTATTCTGTGTCCCAGCAGGCCCCAGGTGTCACCTGCTTCATTCAGATCCCAATTCAGGTGGTTCGTCGTGTGGTGGGTGCGGCACATGCTCCCAATCCTTTAGAAACTGTAGGTGGGCCCAAACAGATTCAAACCCAGGGACCACCTCCACCCTGAGCATCCATTAAACACAAGAATCCAAAATAACAACAAAAAGGTATTTTTTTAACAAATGAAGAAATAAGTAACATGGAGGAACAACAAAGAAAGAAGCACATCAGGCACCTCTGCCCTCAGGGTCTAAGTAAACAGTAGTAATCCTCTGTTGCTTCTAGTCTTTCTGCTCATCGTCCAACTTTTTGTCCACGTTACTCCCTCTTCACACCTCGTCATCAGGACGACTCAAGGAACGGAAGGCCCATTTAAACAGTACCTCATACTACTTCCAGGTACCCTAAAGTAAATATTGTTGTGGTCAACCACCCCATTAGTATACTGGAGTGGACTACATTGGCTGTCCTCCCCAGTACCATTCTGAGGCTACAACACATAAACCTGTAGCAGCCCAAGGAACTTCAGACGCAGCAGTAGGGGTCTCCGGCTCTTCACTACTAGAAAAGATAACACTTGGCAAAATGTTACTTAATCATCATTTCCAAGTTCTTGGGTAGGCAGCATGGATACATTCTTCAAATAATTAAAATGCTCTCTCTTTCTGTCTCTCTGTGTTTGTAAGCCTTTCCTTCAGTGACTCACATTCTCACCCACCATCCACTGCCAATTCATATTGTTTTCCTGTGATGGCGCCTGCCTGCTGTCTCACTATTTCTTTCTATATAATACGATACCATGGCTGTCTGTTTGTCTGTCCAGGATTTTAAATCACCTGTAGCTCACAAACCGTTTGACCTATTGACCTGAAATTTGGTACACATATACTACATGACCTCTACTATCCGCTTTCAGGATAACGATTGACCTACAAGGTTATTCCTCTTTTTATTTTTATTTTATTTTATTGTAGAATCAACTCTCGGCAGCTGGGTGGCCGTGCGGCGCATGCATAGGACACCATTCTCATCCCTACCACCTTCACCATCACTTCCTCTACCTCTTCATATCTTAAATCATTCTTCAGGCAGATTGAATACTTAAGTGCCTGCTTAAGTGAAAAATTAAAGAAAACGTACTAAGTAATTGCAACACAAACACTGACTTAATCAGTTTTAACGCAAAAAGACGGAAGACAAGAAGCGTTCCGCTAGGGTGGAGAAAAAAAGAGCAGCACAGGAAGCGGCAAGCACATCAACCTCTGAGCAAACGAATGCTAAACGTACAGAGAAAGAGAATGAAAACTATGAATGCTCAAGTCAAGTGTAACATGCAGTGCATGCACCGTTACTGGTTTAATACATAATGCATGTTTCACCTTTCAGTGGATGAACACTTGACGGAAATGTGAAGCAATTCCTGTAAAAATATGGCACAATTACAGTACAACACACACATTTTAAACAGAAAACAACTCCTACCTGGGACCGGTTCACCAGTGACTGGATCAATCTCTGGTAGAGACATCATACACTGACCATGGCAAAGAGTGGCTGTCGCCAGAAGTCCCAGGGCTAAGCACAAGAGAGCATTCTGTAAGAGACAGAAGATGACAAACTCAATCACCGGCTGAACATCACACTGACAGAGTGTCAAGGGTTCAAACACCAAGATTTCTCGTGACACTGGTCTGCAAAACAATTCACTCCTATCAAAAATTTATAGATTGTAGGGTTCTGAATGCAAATCTGACAAAAACATTTCTCTATCACATCCAGTTTTTGAGAGATAATGGTTGTCACACGCATATGCATAGGGGACAACTTAATGGCTCTAGTGACCGTAATTCTACTACCACTCCAGTTGTCCTGATGCCTTTTTTCCTTCCTCCCTCAGCAGACCAGATGATTGATGGCTATGACGCATCTGACATCACTTCCGGTGTCCATCTTCCTGCCAGAAGGACTCAAAGCTGGAAGATCCTCCATCTTAGTTCTGTTGTGAAAACATCTCCACAATTATTGCGTGTTTTTCTTTGTTTTTTTTTTTCTTATTCCAATTAAGTATTTTAACTGTTCTTCGTTGTCTTGTCATTCTCAGACTGCATGAAACAGGTGGCATTAGGAGAGGCAGAGTGCAACCTGTGATCACCACCAGTGTATATGAAAAATGAACAAAGCAAGGTCTTTGGAGACTCGCTCAGGTGTCTGCTCGTGTATTTGTTGCTTTGGGGGTTTCCCCTTTAGACCCTAATAGCAGGGAAGTCCATAAAGGTTCAGCAATTTGTATGTGTTGTATTAAACAATAAAATAATGTATGACTATTTGTTTGATGGTTTAAACTGCTCTTCCTATGTGGTGCAACTCTTCCATCTTGGTGCTCATTAAAATATATAGATAAGAGTATCTGATATCGCACTAGCAAAATTTGATACAGCGAAATATCAACTCGAGATGCTTTATTCTTCTTCTTTTTTCAGCTGCTCCCGTTAGGGGTTGCCACAGTGGATCATCTTCTTCCATATCTTTCTGTCCTCGTCATCTTGTTCTGTCACACCCATCACTGCATGTCCTCTCTCACCACATCCATAAACCTTCTCTTAGGCCTTCCTCTTTTCCTCTTCCCTGGCAGCTCTATCCTTAGCATCCTTCTCCCAATATACCCAGCATCTCTCCTCTGCACATGTCCAAACCAAACGCAATCTCACCTCTCTGACTTTGTCTCCCAACCGTCCAACCTGAGTTGACCCTCTAATGTCCTCATTTCTAATCCTATCCATCCTCATCACACCCAATACAAATCTTAGCATCTTTAACTCTGCTACCTCCAGCTCTGCCTCCTGCTTTCTGGTCAGTGTCACCTTCTCCAACCCATATAACAAATCGATATTTAACCCACTTCCTGTTGTCCAAATGACTTGAAATTTTGCACACTTACTCACTTCCGATGACCATACAGGAATCAACAATTAGTTTCACCAATCTTAATCAATGATTTGTGCACGTATGCGTTCTGGGCATGAAGTATAAATGAACCCTAAGGGTTCGTTTATTCTTCACACTCAGGACTCGTACGTGCCCGCATCATGGCTGCCACGCGTTCTCAGCGTCCATTTGATGCGTCCTCTGAGCAGGTCCTCAGAAATTAATGCCACACGTGCGCAAGTTGCAGTATCAGCAAAAAGTCGGGGGGCACAGTGTGCTAAAAGTTGGAATGTGACGTCAAAGTCTCTGTTTACTATCTACATGTGACAGAAACCCACTTTGCGGATCCTACGAGATCGGTGTGCGCGCTTCGAAGTTTGATGAACGGTTTGATCTGGTGAAGCAAAATGCCGACATACAGATGTATTCGTGGTGCTTTTATATTCAAGCATCTCATATTCCCGATCGTAATGACACGAGACATTTTAAAAGTCTCACATACCGTCTTCTATGCCGTCTTTTTTTCTAGGGCTTCCATCCAGTCCTGACAGCAGCAGATTGCCAGCTATAGGCCGCCACATCGAGCACATTAAATGTGTGATATTCCAACTCTCTGCACATTTAGAATCCTTAGATTTATACTTGATGTCACTTTCATGATGAAAAGCATTAAAGTGTGTATGTTACATTTTACAGATAACTCGGTAATTTCATTTAAATAATGAATACTCTGTTAATAATTACACACATGAGGGTGACACAGTGGCGGTGCATTAGCGCTGCTGTCTTGCAGGGAGTCATGTCACTGGTATTCCCTGCCTGGAGTTTACACGTTTTCCTGCTGGGTTTCCTCAGTGTGCTCCAGTTTCCTTCCAAAGATATGCAGATTTGGGGATTTGGTGCCGCTAAAATGACGCGAGTGTATGTGTGTGCTTGTATTCACCTTGCGATGAGCCGAGGCTTCGTCCAGGGATTGTTTCTCACTCGTGCCCAATGCTTGCTGGAATGGACACATCCCTGGATTTAATCAATAAACATCCTTTTCAGAAATATTGCGGTAAGGTGTCATCGGGATTTAATGGATGTTCCAGGCAATTCACAACACAGCAAAGCCGAACATGTTCTCACCGTGATAATGTCTCGCACTGCCACCTGGCGGATTCCTCTAGATTTACGCAAAGTACGCGCGCAAGTATAAACACTACAACGACTTGAGTAGCAGGAGCGTCCGCTGCAGCATGCGTTTCGTCGCGTGAAGTATAAATCCGGCTTCAACATTACATTATTAATGCGCATGTAAAAGTCGAAGCTAATCGTCTTTTCTTTATTAAATTGAATCAGGCAAAACTTACAACGGAACATATGCAAAGTCTCATTGATCACGTTCAAAATTCAAATATCAATAGCTCAGACAAATTCAAAATAGGTAAAGCAGTAATATTACCATCATCATATCAAGGTAGTCCAAGAGCATTGCAACAATTATATCATGATGCAATGAGCAATATCCAGAACTATCGGTCGGCCAGATGTATTTATTACAATGACATGCAATCCGCAATGGCCAGAAATCCGGAGATTCTTGAAAACAATGCCACCGGCTACATCAGCTCAGGATATTCCGACTTTCGTAAGTAGATTGTTTTATCAGAAAGTCTTAATTTTATTGAAAGAACTGGAAACGGTGTTCAGTCAAATCTGAGCATACATTTACACGATCGAATTTCAACCCATGGGGTTTACCTCACATGCATTTATTGTTTACTTTGCAAAAAAATTATTAACTGCTGATGATCTAGATCGTTTTGTCTGTGCTGAAATTCCAAACAGAGAAACCTATCCTGAATTATGGTACAAAGTAATTAAACACATGTCTCACAGACCTCATTTAAAAGATTCAGCATGTTGGACTCGAAAGATTCCAAATATTGTTTTTACCGAAATTCTGAAATAAATGTGAAACTAATGAAATACAGTCATCCCTCACCTATCTCGCGGGGGTTACGTTCCAGAGGCCCCCCGCGATAGGTGAAAATCCACGAAGTAGCGACCTATATTTATTTTATTATTTATACATATTTTAAGGCTTTATAAACCCTTCCCACACTCTTATAAACCTTTCTCACTCTCTTGTTAACCTTTCCCACACTCTTATAAACACTTCCTATGCTCTTAAACACTTTCTACGTTCTTAAACACCGCAGACCAACACTGCACACAGCACGCAGCGATCAGACGTCAATTTGTCTGCACTCGCTTTGTGAAGGGGGGCAGCTGAACTCACGCTGAGCAGAAATGGACTTTGTGCTGCTTCTGCCAAAATGCCTGCTTGTCGCTCTGCGCGTTCGGAAGGAGAAGGGGGGGGGGGGGGGGGTTTGAACGCACGTTCGCTCAAACCCCCCTCCCCGGAGGCGCAGTAAGCTCCTGCCACTTCCCTTGTCAAGGGGGTGGGGAGCTGAATGAACGCTAAGGAGAAGTGGACTTTGTGCTGGCTTTGTGCTGCTTGTCGCTCTGCGTCTCAATAATTTTAAAGCCTTTTATTTTCCTGTCTCACTGTCTTGTCTTGCGTGAAGTTAAAATGTTTTATAATAGTGAGATGTTACTCATATCCTTAGCCCGACATCCACATATTATATGTGTTAACAAAGTGTGTTTTATAAGTTTACATGTGTTTAAAGCATGTGGGATGGGTATTTTAAGGCTTAAACTATAAAAATGTTTATTTATATGGTCTTTCTATATCGCGGATTTTCTCCTGTTGCTGATAGGTCTGGAACATAACTTCCGCGATAGGCGGGCAATCACTTGTATTTAAAAACCCGCGAAGTCGTGAATCCGCGAAAAGTGAACTGCGAAGTAGCGAGGGATTACTGTAGCAACAATTCCAAGAAAAAAAAATTTAAAGTGTGTATCCGGAAAACCAAACACGGGGGTTGGTGAGCAAAGCGAGCAGGGTGCGAAGCCTCCTAGATTTTTTATATATATATATTATTTAGAAAGTGTTCCAACTTTTTTGGCAGTGGGTTTTGTACTTTATACCCCTGCCTATTTATCAAACTGCAACTATTAAACTGCCTTCACTTTTATATTGTAGTTTATGATTTCTAGTTTATTTCTACAGTAAATAAAAGTAACGAAGCTTTATGACCAATAAAAGAGCAATGAGAGTTTCTGCACTTACCATCTTCACGGCTTTTGCTGTTTCCACGGATGTAACGTGTTGAGTAATGGCGACTGCAGGCAGAGAGTGTTTATATAAGGAGCCGTCAGGAGGTCCCACCCTGCTGCTCTTTCCATTTTTTTAAGTTTTGAAAAAACAGGACCTCAGTGTAAACAGAATGTTCCAAGTTTCATAACTTGTTTTCAAAAGTAAATATGATTGCACTGTGTGGTTGGTGGGAGTTGCTACATTATATGGATTCGAAGATGGAGAAGGAGACTGGAAGTAAGGACAGGATACCATGGCGGGGCACACAGAGGATTAGTGTGACTAATGTAAAATGTCTCAAAGTGACACTGACCTGTAAAGAAGGGACTAGCACAAACCCCCAGTGATGATGGGCAGTGGATTCCCAGGAGAATGTGAAGTAGTCTCTCTCACATAGCACACATCTCTGTCCTCTCACGCCTTACAGATTTTCCATCTTGCATTGCTGTGCCTACTTGTTGGCATTCATCATCCCGGTGTAGACCTGATACAAGCCAGAGCAGTTATGGGCCCTTTTGTTTTACTTCTTTGTCTCCACTTATCTCCGTTGGCCCACTCATCCAGCTGTCCACTCCTGTTGTCTTCACATTTTCCTGCTCTTGACTCCTTCAAAGTGTGTTTACTGCCACTGCCAATTCTCTTCTAAAGACTGGGCCCAAATCTTGGCCTGGGGCTATTTTATAAAGCTTACATTCACACAAAATGACACTCAAAATGTGCGTACACAACTTTCCATGCAAACTTTGGAATTTATAGCCAAGCTGCTTTTATAGTGTGCGTTGACATGAGGAACGTATTAAAGCTCAAATGGGGTGAACATGATGCACAGACCATAATTTAGTTCTCTTTTACGAGGACCAATGCTGTGTATTTCCACTAAAGAACTTTTTTGCTTTAGTTATCGGTTTAGGGTGTACTCACACTATGCCCGTTTGTTCCATTCCATGTCCAAGCGCGATTGTCCCCCCTCCCCAACTCCCCTGCTGGTCTGCACTTGCAGTGCCTTTTAACATTCTGGGCCTGTGCAGACTTTTGTCATCACCATGCGATTCTGCGTAAAGCCAAAACAAGTTCTGAACACAGAGTGGCAGCATGCATGCATCCCGGGCAGATCCTACAGCATGTCCTGGTGAGGAGAGTTGTCAAAGGCACACCAGACATGCACAGGTGTACCCCAAGGATCAGTACTGTGCCCACTTCACTGTAACACCACTTCATCCAATCCCATGGGTTCTGTTCTCAGTACAACACACAGCTGTACTTGTCATTCCCTCCAGAGGACAACATGGGGGTTCGTGCAAGTTGTCTGTCGGATAAAATAATTGGTTTCCTCTTTAGAGTTTCATGTGGGTCTTTTGTGCATGTCAGATCAAAGAGTGGGGTTATCCGCTTTTGGTGATTCACATGAGTTGTTCGTGAATGTCAGACTGCTACATCCTGGTCTGGCTCAGAATTACCTTCATTGAAGCCCTTTAGCTGACAGCAGCACTGGGTTCAAAGAAGGAAGCTAATCCACTTAAGACCCAAACACACACACACAAACAAGCAAGGCCAATTTGGACTTACCAATTAAATTAATCAGCACATATTCAGTTCAACTTTTTATTCTGGCTAGCCAGAGGGGGCTGTGCAGAGGAACAAAAAAAAATCCAACCCCCCCCAAATCTGTAATCTCCAACCAGCCCATCTTATTCCAGCTGACATGTTTGTTGCCTCCTTTGTAACCTCCCAAGATCTTCTTCCCATGCGCAGTCTCTAACCCAAAAGAACAAAGCAGAGTAAAGTCTGGGATAGTTTTAAATCTGGAGGATGTGGTAGACAGGATTGTCTCATTTCTCTTACAGGTTCTTTAGCTTTCTTCATTTTTACAGCTGTCCAGACATAAGCAGTAATGGGAGGCAAAGTGCACATTGCCTCACAAAATGACTTATTTAGGGACCCAGACCTTCAGGCCCTTCTCGTTCACCAGATTGTCAAGCTACCTTGGAGTTCTGTAAACAGAAAGAGAGCTGACCCCTGGGTGTGGAGCTCTGGATATACTGGATAGAAAGGAAAACTTTATTTTATTCCTTAATATTATCTCTAAGTGTGATCCATGAATATGTACATTTATAGTGGTTTTTGGTGTGTGCAGATGACCCTCCAGTTGAAAATGTAGCACCTGTGAGGAAAATGGATGTCCTAGAACTTGCCAAGCTCTGGGAAAGTTATTAGCCCAGCCTCAGCCAGAGTCAATATTTGCTGGTTTTCTGCCAATTTTATAAATAAACTACTACAGTTTACACAAGAAAATAAACCTTTTCAGAGGATTCTTCCTTCAGGTTGGAGCCTCCCATCTTGTATTTGTAACTGATGTTTCTTTTTCCCACATTTTACACTTTATTATTTTCTATATTAAACTGCATTTTCCAAGTGTTCGTTTTATAAATGTCTTGAGATTGATTCACAGTATAAAGGTGTTATAGAACACCAATCTGGTACAGATATGATCCTGATCCTGTTTATTTTTGGAAATAATAAAACCCATCAGGTGCCTTGGCCTGGTGTTTTCTAAGGGAAGATGCTTTATAAAACCACCAGGATGTAACATTTAACCCCCACAACTGATGCTGAGTGGGTCACCTAATCTGGCAGACCTCAGATTGCAGAAATATCGAAATAAATGCACTGCCCATTCTTTGGGAATAGTACACAAAGGCGCTATATACAAGAAAGTGTTCAGATTCTAACACTAACATAAGGCTTCAGAAAACACCTGCTTGAGATCTCTTCCTCACACTTGTCCTGTATGTAGCACTCCAAGTAGTTGCCGGTTTTCTGAACCTGCTCTTTCCGTTTTAGGGGAGTGAGCGGTTGAAGACCTTTCATCGTCAGTTTTTGTCTGTTCAATCAAAAAAAAAGAAGTTACACAAATAACTCAGTGAGTCAGTGGATTTCACCCCTGAGCATTTGCGCTGTTTAATTGCTGCTCCTAAGTCAGCAGGGTGGAATGCTCACCTAAAAGGATGACGAGACATTATCACAATCACACAAAAGCCAACACCTCCTGATAAGCAGGGCAGGGGTGGAAATGACTTTGCAAATGAACCGATTTCTCACCATCCCCACTTCTCCATCCCTCAGTTTAAAGAAGCTGTTTACCTTGGACAGATGTGTGGATAGCCGGATGTTGGCTTGGTGTCAGAAGACATGACTTGGTCACCTATCCAGTCAGCTGCTCCACAGAAGTTAGCTTCATAATAGTGAGGTGGTCCCACATTTACTTGCAGAACACCACAAATCAATGAGGCATGGATCCAAAAACTGTGACACTGAGATGCCAGCCTGTGTCAAATTCTAAGTGTTTTATACACTTTCTGGATTTTTGTATTCTCATGGAAGTGATCACCAGAGGCTCTTTAGCCTCCTAAGGTTATTTTTAATTGGCAGACAAGTTAATCCAACATTTGCCTAAATAATGTTATTGAACTTGCTAGCCTTGTTTTACAAGTCCACCCTGTAATACCTACCTCTGGAATCTTTAATAAGGACCTTACATCTTCTGACAGGATTTTAACAAGTAACCTCTGGATGCTTAGCTTTGGCCTGCACTAATCTCGCTCTCTGTTTCTCCCACACTGCAAGAGCTGAACTGTTCCTAACAGGGACTGACCACCCTCAACAGGATTTAAACAGATGCACCAACAGAGACTGGCTACCCTGGAGAGGTTTGCACTAAAAACCCTAAGAAAGTCCAGGAGCTGTGGCCTTCTCCAAGTTCACTACCACTGAAAGAATTGTACCTGACTGAGCACAGCTAATTATATTACTAAAGTTATTAACACTTATGACCTGGGCTCCGATCATATAGAATCTGAATGAGTACCTCACTCCCTCATCTTATTGAACATCCAGAGCTACGGTGATTTCTAGTGTCAGTAAACAACAAGGCACTGAGATACCAACAAATTTTTTTTCAACCAAACTTGTGTTTATTCGCAAAGAAACAGGTATATCAAACACTAGAATTTAAACAGAAGAAAACCTTCAACATGAATGATTTGAATCAAAGTCTACACAGCAAGCTTCATGTCAGTTTGTTCATGTGGATCTTACACTTTTCCCAGGCCTCATGTATAAACGGAGCATTTCCACGTTTCTGCTCAGAACTCAATGTCAAAGCAGTGTTACTGTTTCTGTGTGGTGTCCCTTTCTTTTTTAAAGTTGCATCAATGATGCAGAATTTATCAAATACACCGAAAATAGTTACATTATTATTTACAAATTGAATTCACTTGATTGTAATCATTCTCTAACAATATAATGGTGCAAGGAATGTCCAAGCTATGCCAGCTACCATGGCTGCTTTAGCGTTGATAGAAGACATTGCAAATGGAAGAATTAGAAAAAAGCACGTATCTATAGATGATGACAACTGGCTTTTAAGTTAATTTTGATTTCCAATAGCTATCCTCTTGGAGCTGTGTGCTGTTACAATACTAGGATTTATACTTGATATCATTTTTATGATGAAATGCATTAAAGCACATATATTACATTTTACAAATGTGAAGTCCAGGGGAGCATACAGCCATCCTAACCCGACACATACTGACAGGACACGACTTTTCCCCACACTCACGTTTTATTTACAGTCGGGGAGGGCTTTCTTTCGCTCACCATAGCACAATACAGTCCAAAGTTCAGATAATCAAACACAGTACTTTTCCTTTCCTAATTCTTCCACCTTCACTCCTCTCCTGGCAAACTTTGTGCACATCCTGCCCTTACCAAAACACTCACAGATTAAAACAAAGGCAGTGTGACATGTAGATTGTAATTCTGCTTCAAAATGTATAGATAATTTGAGTAAGTTGAGTGTAATTGTGGGAAACCATTTAGATCAGTTAACATTAAATGTAAATGTGGAAAACAATTTAGATCAGCTAACATCACATTATAATATGACCTTGGGAGATGCTATGGACACAGTGGTCTCCCTTTAAAACAAAAGTGATCAAAGCACATAGAAACTCTCCCTGGTTTAATGAGAACACTCGAGCTCTTAAATTAGAATGTCGAAAACTGGAGCACAGATGGAGAACAACAAAGCTGCATGTCTTTCAAATTGCATGGACAGAGAGTGCTAAAAAATTTTAAAAAGCTCTCTTTAAAGCTTGCTCAGATTACTATTATACAATAATAGATAGCAATAATAAAATTTCTCAGGTATGGCTTAGAACAGTGGCTAAATTAACAAATGGGAAAAATACCAACAGATAGTAGCAGTACAGACTTTATGAACTTCTTTAATGAGAAAATTAAAAATATAAGATCTCAGATTTCAGCATCACAGTGCATACTAGCTTGGCAGACCCTGTGTCACATTGCATTCAACACTTTAGTAATTTTAATCCTGTAACTGAGTAGGAAGTCTTAACTTTAATTTCTAAAATGAAACCTACCACTGGTTCCCTAGATCCAGTGCCAACAAAACTTATAACTTAGCATTATCAATAGTTTATCACTGCATGGCACAGTACCTGATACACTAAAAGTGTCAGTTATCAAACCATTACCAAAAATGTCAGACCTAGACCCACACATACCTAATAATTATAGACCCATTTCAAATTTACCCTTTCTCTCTAAAATACAAGATAAAGTAGTCACCAATCAGCTTCATTCACACCTCACGCATCACAATTTATTTGAGAAATTCCAGTCCGGTTTTCACACTGGTCATAGTACAGAAGCGACACTAACGCAGGATGTAAACGACATTCTGATATCCTCTGATGAAGGTAACTCCACTGTAATTATGTTGTTAGACTTAATCGCAGCATTTGACACCACTGACCATTCTATTTTACTACACAGGCTAAAAAATTATGTTGGCCTTACAGGCACTGTGCTCGCTTGGTTTAGTTCATATTTATCAAATTGATTCCAATATGTACAGAAATGTGCTGACAGTTCTCCATCATTATAGACGGAACTGAGATATGGTGTCCCACAGGGTTCAGTACTGGGACCTTTACTGTTTTCACTTTATATGCTTCCACTTGGATCTCTCATTAGAAAACATCATGTTAATTTTCACTCATACACAGATGACACCCAGTTATACCTTTCTTTAAGATCAAATGAAGTTTCTCCAATGTTGTCTTTAATTAGTTGTGTTAGTGAATAAAAAGAGTGGATGGATAAGAACTACCTATCTTTAAACACAGATAAAACAGAGATGTTAATTATTGGAGGGACTGACGCAGATCACAACAATATTTTGTCATCATTTAACTCAGTTGGAATCACCATTAATTTTACTGAATCAGCCTGCAATCTAGGAGTTATCTTTGACTCTAGTATGTCATTTAAAGCGCATATTACAAAGTTGTCCAAATGATGTTTCTTCCATCTTAAAAATGTTGGGAAACTGAGGCGCTTTCTAAATAAACAGGATTCTGAGAAATTAATTAATTAATTAATTTCTAGTCTGCGGTGGGCTAGTGCCCTGAACGGGGTTTGTTTCTTGCCTTGCGCCCTGTGTTGGCTGGGATTGGCTCCAGCAGACCCCCGTGACCCTGTAGTTAGGATATAGCTGGTTGGATAATAGATGGATAGATTTATTTCTAGTAGGATTTACTACTGAAATGCGGTGTTCACTGGATGTCCAAACTGTTCTCTATACAGCCTCCAGTTAATCCAAAATGCTGCTGCAAGAATTATTACAAGAACAAGAAAATACGAACACATACCTCCAGTCCTTAAATCCTTACACTGGCTCCCGGTTAAGTTTAGGGCAGATTTCAAAATCCTCCTTTTAACATATAAAGCATTAAATGGCCAAGGTCCGGCTTACTTATCTGAACTTATCATGTCTTACAAACCAGAACGTACATTAAGATCTCAAGATGCTGGTCTGCTTCTGATTCCAAGGATTAATAAAATAACAATGGGAGGTCGAGCTTTTAGTTACAGGGCCCCTAAACCGTGGAATGGTCTGCCTGCTACTATAAGAGATGCCCCTTCAGTCTCAGCTTTCAGATCCTGGCTAAAGACTCACTACTTCAGTTTAACATACCCTGACTAGAGATGCTGATTAATTGTGCAGACTGTATCTCTGTTGTTTTTCATTAGCACTAAAACATAAGTAACATGATAGTAATAATTTGTTACTAACCCACAGCTATTCTGTTTCTCTTTTCGGTACTCAAATGTGGCACTTGGTGCCATGGCCCACCTGCCAAGTTGTTTTGCCTGCCTAAAGTAAAGTCATCTCTGATGGAGGATCACAGAAATCGTCGGGTAGAGGGGTCCTTTCATTGCAGGCCCAGTGCTATCTCAGCTGTGGAATGGCCAATTGGGGGAGGCAGCTTGATGGCTGAGGTCTCCAGGACTCTAAACAAATCCAAATCGTATTATGTGATATTATCTACTGTTGAATTCTGCTCTGTACTTGTAATATTTTTATTTTACTATTATATTGTATTGAGGTTTACTTGTGTTCTGTTCTGTGTATTGTATTGTATTGACCCCCTTCTCTTTGACACCCACTGCACGCCCAACCTACCTGGAAAGGGGTCTCTCTTTGAACTGCCTTTCCCAAGGTTTCTTCCATTCTTTTCCCTAGTAGGGTATTTTTTGTGTAGTTTTTCCTTGTCTTCTTAGAGAGTCAAGGCTGAGGGGCTGTCAAAGGCCCACTGTGGCACTTCTGGTGTGATTTTGGGCTATACAAAAATAAATAAATTGTATTGTATTGTATTGTATTGTATTGTATCCTCACGACTCTGGCTCTCCGAATGGAGTGAATCGGCTCCATTCAGCACCTGAGAGTGCTCCAGGTGGCTCATCAGGATTACCTCGAATCACTCACAGGTGTGGTGGATGTGCTCTGCATGTGAATGGCTACACCAAACTCCAGTTCTCAGCATGTCCTGCAGGAAACCATGGTGCCACAGCCACCCAGAAGGGCTGCCCTCTAGCGTCCCAGGAGAGGTTTTCTCCCCCAGTTCTTCCAGTGCATTGGCGTCCCAAGCCGGGTAATGGCCAAAACCACCTGTCGCACAGATCAATTGTTAACTTCATTTAAAAAATGTATAATGTATCAATGAATTGACGTCCCGTCCGGGGATTATTCTTGCCTTGCACTCTATGCTTGCTGGGACTCACGGGACCCTGGAGAGATGGATGGAATAATTTAATAAACATCATGAAGATTTTTCAATGTTCCTTAAAAGTTTTTAAGAATCGGCATTCTAAGCCTACAGTTGGTTTTTCATTTATTATAGACGCTTATTGTGTGGTGATTGGTTACGTTTGACAGACACAGTACTGCTGCAATAAATTATTCTATCCAGGGTCACACAAGTTCCAGCAAGAATCTTGCGGGAGACAGGAACAATCCTCATTGCTACCACTACACCACTGTGCCCCCACATGGTTAATACATTAGCATTCTAAAATGTTAAGAGAGCAGTAATATCATAAATGTAATGTATTCTATGTGGCAATCACTGCCTGCGTGCTCCTGTTGGCGTAAGAGAAAGCCTGTTTAAGAAGCATATAGCGATTAACGGCTGGGTCAGGGAACACTTAGAATACGACGCATTTAATTTGCTACTTTAGTGACAATGGGATTTGAGAAACTCTAGTAAATTAAACATAAATTTTAAGATTAAGTTTTAGACATTCTACTTTAATGACAAAATAAAGTACAAGATTAAAGTGGAAATTTTGAAATTAAAGTTGACATTTTGACTTTAATCTAGACATAGACCCTTTTCCTTCACTGTGTCCCTATTTTTTATCTTCTCTGTGGCCCTAATTTTCTTCCGTATGACAATCAGACACTCACCTTTTCACATCAACTTCGATATCTGACCACTCCTTTTTTATTTCAGGCACAGTTTGACTTTCTGAACTTGAACTTTTGAGTTTCTTCGCCATGCTGTGACACTTCATCAATTTCCTTTTGTTATTTATACTACTGCCTAAGCCACCAAATAGTATATTATTCCTTGCTTCCACTTCACTGAGTAGGAACTCCACTTTGCATTTGCTGAAATTCTTCTTTTGCCATAATTGCACTCGTTAAAGTAGTAAATGACTTGCGGGTAAATGCAGACAGAGGCCATTTATCTGTTCTCATCCTCTTAGATCTGAGTGCCGCATTTGACACCATTGATCACAATATTCTTAGAAATCGCCTTAGTCAATGGGTGGGCCTCTCTGGCAGGGTCTTAAATTGGTTTGAATCCTACCTGGCAGGGAGAAAATTCTTTGTTAGTTGTGGTAATTACAAGGCTCTATCCTGGGTCCGCTGCTTTTCTCAATTTACATGCTTCCATTAGGTCAGATTATCTCAGGACACAACGTGAGCTACCACAGCTATGCTGATGACACACAACTGTACCTATCAATAGCACCTGATGACCCTGATTCTCTTGAATCACTAACACAATGTCTTAGTATTTCTGAATGGATGAATAGTAATTTTCTAAAGCTAAATAAAGAGAAAACTGAAATTTTAGTGATTTGCAATAATTGATACAATGAGGCTATTAGAAATAAACTGGATGCATTAGGATTAAAAGTCAAGATGGAGGTAAAAAGCTTAGGGGTAACTGTTGACTGTAACCTGAATTTTAAATCACATATTAATCAGATCACTAGGACAGCATTTTTTTAACTTAAGAAACATAGCAAAAGTTAGACCTCTTATATCATTGAAAGATGCTGAGAAATTAGTTCACGCTTTTGTTTTCAGTCGACTAGATTACTGTAATGCAATCTTCTCAGGAATACCCAAAAAAGAGATAGATTGTTTGCAACGAGTGCAGAATGCAGCTGCTAGAATCCTAACTAGGAAAAGAAAATCCAAGCACATTTCTCCAGTTTTGATGTCACTACACTGGTTACCTGTGTCATTCAGGATTGACTTTAAAATTCAGCTTATGGTTTATAAAGCCTTAAATAATCTCGCCCCATCTTATATATCGGAATGTCTGACATCTTATATTTCAAATTGTAACCTTAGATCCTCAAATGAGTGTCTCCTTAGAATTCCAAGAGCAAAACTTAAAAGAAGTGGTGAGGTGGCCTTCTGCTGTTATGAACCTAAAATCTGGAATAGCCTGCCAATAGGAATTTGCCAGGCTGATACAGTGGAGCACTTTAAAAAACTGCTGAAAACACATTCCTTTAACTTGTCTTTCTCATAACTTCACTTTAATTTAATCCTGATACTCTGTAAAATTCAATTCATTATAATAACTATTCATGGTGAGTCTAAAATCCATACTAACCCCTACTCTATCTTCTGTTTCTTTTTCCGGTTTCATTGTGGTGGCGGCTTGCACCACCACCATCTACTCAAAGCACCGTGATGTTCCAGCATTGATGGATTAAAAGCCAGAAATCTGCATGACCATCATCATCAAGTCCTTCCGTATGAACCCTAAATACAAAGAGGACTACAGTAATCCCTCCTCGATCGCGGGGGTTGCGTTCCAGAACCCCCCGCGAAAGGTGAAAATCTGCGAAGTAGAAACCATATGTTTATATGCTTATTTTTATATTGTCATGCTTGGGTCACAGATTTGTACAGAAACACAGGAGGTTGTAGAGAGACAGGAACTTTATTCAAACACTGCAAACAAACATTTGTCTCTTTTTTCAAAAGTTTAAACGTGCTCCATGACAAGACAGAGATGACAGTTCCGTCTCACAATTAAAAGAATGCAAACATATCTTCCTCTTCAAAGGAGTGCGAGTCAGGAGCAGAAAATGTCAGAGAGAGAGAGAAATGAACAATCAAAAATCAATAGGTGCTGTTTGGGCTTTTAAGTACCGCCGGACAAAGCAGTTGCAAGATAAGGGAGCAATGTGAAGGCAGTCTTTCAGCATTTTTTAGAGGAGCGTCCGTATCCTCTAGGCCAGTGTGCAAACAGCCCCTCTGCTCACACCCCCTCTGTCAGGAGCAGAGAATATCAGAGAGAGTGAGAGAGAGAGAGAAAAACAAACAATCAAAAATCAATACATACCAATCGAGCTTTTAAGTATGCGAAGCACCGTGTAGGAGGCATATCGCTTGACAATGCAGCCACATGTAAGCCCAGCAAGGAAGGGAGCAATATGAAGGTAATCTTTCAGCATTTTTTGAGGAGCGGCCGTATCCTCTAGGGGTGCGAACAGCCCCTGTGCTCACAATATATTTGAGGAGTTTTATTTAATACGTAATACGCGCTCTGGTTGGGTAGCTTCTCAGCCATCTGCCAATAGCGTCCCTTGTATGAAATCAACTGGACAAACCAACTGAGGAAGCATGTACCAGAAATTAAAAGACCCATTGTCCACAGAAACCAGCAAAAAATCCGCGATATATATTTAAATATGTTTACATATAAAATCCGCAATAGAGTGAAGCCACGAAAGTCAAAGCACGATATAGCGAGGGATTACTGTATGTCATTTATGTTAGGTAAAATGCCTAGAGGGGACTGGATGGTCTCGTGGCCTGGGATCTGCTTCAGACACTGGATCTTAGGGTTCTGATCAAGAGCTTTGCTGCAGAGAAATCCAAAACTGAAAAGTAAGCATTTGTATGTGTTGATATGCTGAATGGCCTCTGCAGTATTTGATGTTCCTGCTTTTGTAGGCACTTGCAATGGTGTTTTGTAGTGGACACTTCTAACTTTGGTTTGTGATGGTTACTTGTTATTTGTGCAGCAATGGCTAATTAACTGTTTGAGGGCTGAATATTTTTTCCAAAAACCTCAGTTTTCTGAAAAGTGCACAAAGCAATGGTTTCACACATAAATTAACATAAAACATCTGTTCCTGCATGCTGTGGCTAATGTAAGCACCTCTTTGGCATCCCTGGCAGCAGCGGCTGCACAGGGTCTGGCGTGTTTGCCAGC
Organism: Erpetoichthys calabaricus; assembly: GCF_900747795.2. Taxonomy (NCBI): domain Eukaryota; kingdom Metazoa; phylum Chordata; class Cladistia; order Polypteriformes; family Polypteridae; genus Erpetoichthys; species Erpetoichthys calabaricus. The sequence continues at coordinate 318,842,142 of NC_041395.2, forward strand.
AGGAATGTGCATCAGGTGGGCAGCAGTGGCGACATAATCTGGTTTGGACCTCTAGTCATCATTAAGTGACGGTCCTGCCAGGCAAACATTGCCATAGGTGCATCAATGACATGAATGTGTTCAGCACCGTGATCAGCAGGGGACTGATCAACTAATGCTGGTACCTCACTTTCATTTTTGATCTCCATCTCCAGATCACTTGCATCAAAATCGGAGTCCGACAAGTCAGAGTCTGATTTAGCGTTACTACACAAAACGTCGTCCATGGAGTACTTTGCTTTGCACATTTGCTTTGGTCTCTTGCCAGATGTCGATGCCATTTTAGAGGTTGTTGGCTCTTCACTGCTCATATATGCGCAAGGAATTGAGGTCAAATCAATGAAGCTAACTTTCCTTCTAGCAAAAAGAGTTGAATTAAAACGTAATGACAAATTTTATCGCAGTTTACAAATGATTACCATCCTCTACCCCCGAATTTCGACAAAAGTTGACATCTGCCCATAGAAGCCACACTTTGTCTCTTGTCGTTTCAGAGAGTGCGCTCATATTTTTTATGCCAATCATTTTAAAGCTAAGACTCTGTATTTACTTTACTCTGTGATGCTGAGACCTTGAGGTTAATGTGCAATCATACTATCTTGTGTACATAGGGCCCCAAAAATGCCCCCCTTAATCTGACCCTGATGCTGTGTAACTTTTCAAGTTCCCCTATCAGAGAAAAATGGAGGCTACTTACGTGGAGCAGCATGATATTGCCAATTGGTGACAGGCACATCTGTTGCAGTTCTTGTCATACCATTCGGAACCAAAGCGGTGTAAGACACCATCTTCAGTCTTGCATCCTGAAAGAAAAGTATTAGAACTGACTCCTGTTTGGTAAAAGCCATTCCCATTTCCATCTTAAAGAGGATATTTTAAAAACACAAGACTGTAAATTATTTATTCTAATGGATAAAATAATTCACAACTATGTGATCAGTCTCACCCCAGAAACCAGCACTAGATGAGGCACCAGTACATTGAGAGGACCCTCACACACACAGCCGCCTCTCATATAGAGTTAGCCTGACCTCAATCAGTTTTGATTTTTTTATGAAAGTAATAACAGCCTCCACTTTACAAGGTCAAAGCCACAGTGCTTTAGTGATGTCACCTCACATTGCTTGGACTAGATGAGGGTACATTCAGCATCGAGTTGATTCTGCATGCTCTCCTAAGTTATCTCTAAATTTTGCAGCTCAGCAATAAAAATCACATGATCATGTGTGAGTGTTCTACAATGGAATTACTTTGTTTCCTACTACATGTTTGTTCTACAATGCAATTTAGACTTTGGGTGGATTAAGGTCCAAGATGAGCACCTAAGGTTCCAGTTTAATCACAGCCAGTCCAACAAACCATATTAAAAGAAGATATGGGTCTTACCTTGGACAAATTTACTAGCCGATGAATAACTTGGAAACCGAAAGCATCCACCTTGGCACAGTGTGGCAGTAGCCAACAGTCCCAGGATGAGGCACAAGAAGGTATTCTGCAAGTCACAGAGAGGAGGACAAAGTTAGGTGAAGTGGTGGCTCTGAGGCTAGGGATCTGCACTGGCAATCGGAAGGTTGCTGGTTTGAATCCTGTAAATGCCAATAGGGACCTTGAGCAAGGCCCTTAACCTGCAATTGCTTAGCGCTTTGAGTAGTGAAAAAAGCGCTATATAAATGCAAAGAATTATTATTATTATTAAGCACCAGGTGAAGCCCACCCTGCCTCACCCAGCAAGAGTTCAAGCATCACACAAGTTGTGAATAATGTCTGCCAGCGATCATCGACTCTGCTGTTACACTTCAGCAACTCTCTGCCTTTGCCCACTCATTTGATACCTATGTCCTGTTAGCTTCTTTTAGATTTTTTGGCAGTTAACGGCTATTCAATAATCTTAATTTGTAATATTACGGATTGTCTAGCAAGGCATTATCAGAAAATACTTCATATAAAAAGGACATGGCTGACTCTGACAGACTCGGAGAATTCAACCTGTTGAGTCATGAGCAGAGGACACTACATGGGGACCTCATCCAGGTATTAAAAACCCTCAAACTCATTAAGAATCCAGCAGAATTCTTTCATCCTAAGGGTGAACCACAAACTCGATGACACCAGGTCACACCTGATGCAAATCTTCAAAGTCCTCGTTGATAAAGGACATCCGGCAGAGTTCTTTCAGCAGAAGAGTGAATCACATACTCGAAGACATCAGTAGAAATGCATGTAGGACTGAAGCCAGGAAGCTCTGCTTTACACGAAGAGTTGTGGGAATCTGGAACAAACTACCGAAACGTGGAGCTGAAGAAGAAATTTTCACAACATTTAAAAAGAATCTTGATGAGAGATTGGGATGGCTTAGCTATTAGCTAAACAAATGGGCTTGATGAACTGAATGGTCTCCACTCGTTTGTCAAATTTCTTATGTTCTTAAGCTATCCGAAAATTAAGTGTTATAATTTTTAACATTTACAATGCCCTCCATAATGTTTGGGACAAAAATGCATTGTTCTTTGATTCTGTATTGCAAATACTAATGCTGAAGTCTACGTGGAGTAGTTAGATTTCAACACGTCTTAGATGGGCAGCATAGCTAATCTATATATGTAGTGCCCTCCATTTTGGACAAGGCACATTTTTTCCTTGATTTCCCCTTCTGCTCCCCAGTTTAGAATTACAAATCGAACAATTCAGACATTGTGATTAAAGTGCACATTAGAGACTTTCATTTAAAGGGATTTGCAGACATTTCAGTCACACCATGTAGAAATGACAACACTTTTTATACGCAGTCCTCTCATTTCAGGGCACCATAATGTTTGGGACACAGTAATGGTAGGTCTATTAAAGCAGTTGTCATATTTAGGACTTTGTCACATATCCCTTGTATGCACTGACTGCTTGAAGTCTGAGATTCATAGACATCAATGGGTGTTGAGGATCTTCTGTGGTGCTGCTCTGCCAAACCTCTAATGTAGCCATTTTCAGCTCCTGCTGGGTTTGGGGGCTCATCCTCTTAAGTTTGTTCTTCAGCATATGGGTGACTGTCTTGGCCATTCGAGAATGTTTTCATTTTTTAACTTTGAAAAACTCCTGTGTTGCTTCAGCAGTATGTCTGGATCATTATCTTGTTGTAGGATGAAGCACATTCCAATGTGTTTGGAGGCATTTACTGGAACTTGAGCAGATCAGATGTTTCTGTACACCTCAGAATTCATTGTGTGTCTGTCGTCAGCAATTCCATCATCAATGAAGAGAAGTTTGCCAGGACCTGTGGCAGCCATTAATGCCCAAGCCATAACACCCACACTACCATGTTTAACAGATGAAGTGGTCTGCTTTGGATCTTGGGCAGTTCCTTTTTGCTGTTACTCTGATGCAGGTTCATCTTTGTCTTGTCTGTCCACAAAACCCTTTTCCCAAAATTCTTCAGGCTCTTTTAAGTCCTTTTATTAAACAATGTAATCTGGCCATCCTGTTTTTGTGCCTAACTAGTGGTTTGTATCTTGCAGTGTGGCCTCTGTATTTCTGTTCATGAAGTCTTCTGCAGATTGTCGTCTCTGACACACACACACACACACACACACACATCAGCCCCCCGAAGACTCTTTCTGATCTGTCGCACAGGCATTTGGGGCTTTGTCTTTACCATAGTGAGGATTCTTCTGTTATCAGCAGTGGTGGTCTTTCTTGGCTTACCAGTCCATTTGTGATTACTGAGCTCACCAGTGTGTTCTTTCTTCTTCATGATATTCCAGACAGTTGATTTTGGTCATTCTAAAGTTTTACCGATGTCTCTAATGGTTTTATTTTTTGTTTTTCAGTCTCATAATGGCTTCTTTGACTTCAATGGCACAGCTCTTATCCTCATGTTGAACAATGGCAACTACAGACTCCGAAGGGTAGAAGCAGGCTGAGGTATCTTATGATGAAAAGAAACATAAGGAATCACAAACACCTATGACGCTAATTGTCCCAAACATTATGGTGCCCTGAAATGGAGGGACAATGTAGAAAAAGTGTTGTCATCTCTACATGGTGTGACCGAAATGTCTGCAAATCCCCTGAAATGAAAGCCTGCAGTGTGCGCTTTCAACACAATGTCTGAATTGTTTGATTTGTAATTCGAAACTGTGGAGCAGAGGGGGGTAAATGAAGGAAAAATGTGTGTTTGTCCCAAATATTACGGTGGGCTCTGTACTGCTGTTCTCTCCGTTAGTGAAGGTAATCACCATATAAACCTTTTCACCAGCAAGTGACTCAAACTGTTTACCAAACAGCTCTACCACACTGTTCTATTTAGCTAACACTCCAGTACAAATCTGCGTCTGTTTCCACATTTCTCCAGTTTTGACAGCCTAACAGGTCAGTGTGTGTCAGGTCAGCGGTGGCTATCAAAGCAGCTGTGGCACGCGGCTGGGGGTAGTGCCCAGCCGGGACGCCCAGGAGAGCAGGAGGAGGGCTCATGCCTCCTCCAGACCACGAGGGGGTTGGCCGCCCTGGTTCCTTTAGGGACCACGGGTGCAGGACTTGGAAGCCCAACCCTGTAGGGACCCGTGGTCTCCGCAAGGGGGCGCCCCCATGCCTGAAGGACCCGGAACCCCAACAACAACAACAACAACATTTATTTATATAGCACATTTTCATACAAAAAGTAGCTCAAAGTGCTTTACATAATGAAGAGAAGAAAAATAAAAGACAAAATAAGAAATTAAAATAAGACAACATTAGTTAACATAGAAAGGAGTAAGGTCCGATGGCCAGGGTGGACAGAAAAAACAAAAAAAAAACTCCAGAAGGCTGGAGAAAAAAATAAAATCTGTAGGGTTTCCAGGCCACGAGACCGCCCAGTCCCCTCTGGGCATTCTACCTAACATAAATGAAATAGTCCTCTTTGTAGTTCGGGTTTTTCACGGAGTCACTTGATGCTGATGGTCATACAGACTTCTGGCTTTTAATCCATCCATCATTGTTGGAACATCATGGTGCTTTGGGTAGATGGTGGTGGCACACGCCACCACCAACAGGACACCGGAAAAGGAAACAGAAGAGAGAGTAGGGGTTAGTACAGATTTTGAATGAATAGTTATTATAATGAATTGGATATACAGAGTATCAGGATTAAATTACAGTGAAGTTATGAGAAGGCCATGTTAAACTAATGTGTTTTCAGTAGTTTTTTAAAGTGCTCCACTGTATTAGCCTGGCGAATTCCTACTGGCAGGCTATTCCAGATTTTAGGTGCATAACAGCAGAAGGCCGCCTCACCACTTCTTTTAAGTTTTGCTCTTGGAATTCTAAGGAGACACTCAGTTGAGGATCTGAGGTTACGATTTGGAATATAAGGTGTCAGACTTTCCGATATATAAGCCGGGGCGAGATTATTTAAAGCTTTATAAACCATAAGCAGAATTTTAAAGTCAATTCTGAATGACACAGGTAACCAGTGTAGTGACATCAAAACTGGAGAAATGTGTTCGGATTTTCTTTTCCTGGTAAGGATTCTAGCAGCTGCATTCTGCACTAGTTGCAAACGATTGATGTCTTTTTTGGGTAGTCCTGAGAGGAGTGCGTTACAGTAATCTAGCCGACTGAAATCAAACGCATGAACTAATTTCTCTGCATCTTTCGATGATATAAGAGGTCTAACTTTTGCTATGTTTCTTAGGTGAAAAAATGCTGTCCTAGTGATCTGATTAATATGCGATTTAAAATTCAGATTACAATCAACGGTTACCCCTAAGCTTTTTACCTCCTATTTGACTTTTAATCCTAATGCATCCAGTTTATTTCTAATAGCCTCATTGTATCCATTATTGCCAATCACTAAGATTTCGTTTTTTTCTTTATTTAATTTGAGAAAGTTACTATTCATCCATTCTGAGCTACAAGTTAGACATTGTGTTAGCGAATCAAGAGATTTGGGGTCATCAGGTGCTATTGATAAATACAGCTGTGTGTCATCAGCATAGCTGTGGTAGCTCACGTTGTGCTCTGAGATAATCTGACCTAATGGAAGCATGTAGATTGAGAAGAGCAGCGGACCCAGGATAGAGCCTTGTGGAACACCATATAGGATATCGTGTGTCTTTGAGTTGTAATTACCACAACTAACAAAGAATTTTCTCCCTGCCAGGTAGGATTCAAACCAATTTAAGATACTGCCAGAGAGGCCCACCCATTGACTAAGGCGATTCTTAAGAATATTATGATCAATGGTGTCAAATGCGGCACTCAGATCTAAGAGGATGAGAACAGATAAATGGCCTCTGTCTGCATTTACCCGCAAGTCATTTACTACTTTAACGAGTGCAGTTTCTGTGCTGTGATTTGTTCTAAAACCTGACTGAAATTTATCAAGAATAGCATGTTTATTGAGGTGCTCATTTAACTGTATAATGACTGCCTTCTCTAGAATTTTACTTAAGAAAGGCAGGTTAGAGATGGGTCTATAATTTTCAAGAGCAGAGGGATCGAGATTATTTTTCTTAAGTAGGGGTTTAACTACCGCAGTCTTAAGACAGTCTGGGAAGACCCCCGTATCTAATGACGAATTTACTATGTCAAGAACATTATCAATAAGCACGCCCGATACTTCTTTGAAAAAATTTGTTGGTATTGGGTCAAGGGCACAGGTGGAGGGTTTCATTTGAGAAATTATTTTATGTAAATCAGGTAAATCTATCCTAGTGAAAGACTTTAATTTGTTTATTATGGGGTACTGGGGTTTAGGAGGATCCTTAGTGTTGGGGAGATATACTATGTTATTTCTAATATCATTAATTTTTTGATTGAAAAATACAGCGATAGCCTCACAGGTTTTACTGGAAGTACTTAGGAGGCATTCCTTTGAGTTACCTGGGTTTAACAGACGATCAATCATAGAGAATAAGACTCTGGGATTACTAGCATTGTTATTTATAATCTTAGAGAAATAGCAGCGCCTCTCAAGACGGACTGTGTTATTGTATTCTGTTATTTTAACTTTTAATAATTCATAGTCAATAGTTATTTTAGTTTTCCTCCATTTACGCTCAGGAAGTGCTGGGGGAAAGAAGACAGGGAACACCCGGAGGGCTTCCGGGAGTATAGCCGGCACTTCCGCCACGCAGGGGAGTGTCGGGAATCACCTGGAGCCCATCCGGGTAATTATAAAAGGGGCCGCCTCCCTGCAGAGAAGGATTGGAGTCGGGTGAGGAGTGGACAAGGTTTTGGAGGCAGGAGAGGAGGCGGCCTGACAAGCAGGCAGAGAGACTGGAAGAGGCCTGGACTGTGGGGGAGTTTGGTGCGAGAAGCACTGGGTTGTGCACTTTATTAGACTTATTATTATGTATAATAAACATGTGGTGGACTTATACATGGTGTCCGTCTGTCTGTGTCCGGGCAGCTTATCACACAGCCATCTTGTACTTTACACGCCAACACGTTAACATACCAGGGGGATGTTGTGGGGTTTTGGTGTATGTAGGGCAAACTGACTGATACATTTCTACCGTTACCTTTCAGATAGATAAGCAGATATGAAAGACACCTATAAAGTTACATTTCAATAATGAAATGTTCTTTCGATTTTCGCAGCAGTCTCTGGAATTATTCATTTTAAGATCTCCTTTCAAAAACACATTTTTATAAAGCACATTTTTTTTACACATCTCTTGAATATTTAAATTATAAAGTGCTTTCCTAGGGCTCAATGCCATTGCCATTGGTCACAACTTTGAGGCATTTGGCAACCATTTTTTGGCTACTGTGAAACAGCAGTAAGCTGACGTATAATTCCACAGCATCGTAATTACTGCAAATTAAAAATGGCAACCATATTTTAAACATCGGCAACCAAAAATTCATGCCAGGTTGCCAAAATTCTTCTCGAGCCCAACACCTTTCATATCAATTTGTCTTCTGAATCTTTAACTTCTATCAGGGGTGTCCAACTCTCATCCTGGCGGGCCACAGTGGCTGCAGTGGCTTCTACCTACCACTTTCTTAGTCAGTGACCGACTTCTGCTCTTCATTGATTTCTTTTCCCTTCATTTTAATTGCCTTGTTTTTTTAAAACCAAGTCCTCCGATCTGGTTCATTTTTTTGCTTTCTCATACACAAACTATAGGGAAAGTATTGTAATCATCCAAAAATTCAACCTCTAGATTTTTTATCAATCTTGACGTTTTAGACCTTCCTGAGTCCAATTTACTTTCTCATTGGGAAAGTATTGTAATCGTCCATAAATTCGATTTTGAGTCTGAAATACCATTTTTGAAATTCTGTCTGTGTGTGTGTCTGTGTGCGTATGTAAACACGATAACTTGAGTATGCTTTCACTTGGGTCAACCAAATTTTGCATACAAGTATTAGGTACAAAACGTAGATTTCTATCAACTTTTGAACTATTTCCACTAACCGGAAGTGGTACTTTATCTTTTATTTATGCAGCTGCAGAGTCCGATTTATTCAACTTTACTTTTATAATAATTGTTCAATATATTATTAATTTAATTTGATTTGTTGTTGATGATTCTTTAATGTACAAAATATAAGTACATGAGTTTACTCAAATATCCATCCTCAAATCTGAGTATACGAGAAAGTCTAGGGGAGAGCACTCCTGATTTTTTTTAAATGGCACCCAAACAAAAGTGCAATGTGAAGAAAGCCAACAGATGACCAGCTAAGTCAGGGTCTCAAACTCCAACCAATTTTACTCTAACCAGTTTCTCAATAAGAAGCCGATTCTTGTTATTTAATTCCATGGCTCGTTGCTGCTCTCATTCTGCCACAGCAGACATTTGCAAGGTGGTTGATTTTCTTCTTTTTTATAAAAATTCCATCAAAATTTTTTGTGGACCTGAGCAGATCAACATTTCTGAGACCTCCACCTTTCTTTATTTTCAGATATTGTACGATGGACTCAGGTTGCTGGTCATGAGTTGGCTCGTTTTGTATCTCATTATTGTTTGGCTGCTAATTAAGGAAAAATAATAAGAGGTCTGTCTTAAATATCAAGTCAATTAAAATTAATTCAGAACAGTTAATTTGCAGCAAAAACTGTTCACTAATTAAGTACACAGCATGAAAACCTGCAGCCACTGCAGCCCTCCAGGATCGGAGCTGGAGACCCGTGGCTTATGCAGTACCTTCATATACTGTATATATATATATTGTGGGGGAACAGCCCGGACACAGACAGGTAGACATGATATTTCTTCACCACACACGTTTATTTACAACTATTTTATACAATTAGTGAGCACAAACCCAGTGCCGCAGCACCAATCACCCCTTCAGTCCTTGGCCACAACACAATGCCTTTAGTCTCTCTGGTCCGCCTCCACTCCTCTCCACCAAGCTTCGTCCTCTTCCACCCGACTCTCGCCCCGTTGACTGGAGGGAGGCGGCCCCTTTTATTCACCCTGGAAGGGCTCCAGCTGCATCCAGAGGGCTCATAGCCACACCCCTGTGTGGCGGAAGCTCCCATGGTGAAACCAGAAGTCCACCGGGTGTCTCCAAGTCTCTTCCCCCCAGTACTTCCTGGTGTGGCGGAAGTACTGAGGTCCAACACTCCCAAGGCATCGGGGCGTCCCCTGGCGGTGACCACAGGCCCCTACAGGGATGAGCTTCCAAGCTTTGTACCCGTGGTCCCCACAGCAACCAGGGAGGACACCCCCTTTTGTTCCGGAGGATCCACAAGCCTTCCTCCAGTCCTCGTGGGAGTCCTGGCCAGGCATTAACGCCCGCCGGGCACCACAATATATATATATATATGTTGCATAGTTTACTGTCAAATAATGCAAAGAGTACACAACACGTGTTTCTCCCTTATTTGGGCTCATCAGGCGTACACACTGTACTGCATCCCTCTCGGGATCGAACCTCGGTCAACAGTAAAGCCTCTTTATGTTGCGCCACCCCAAGATGGATTTTGCGAAAAGTGTTGTTAACAGGGAGGACCAGCAGCAACAAGCGTGCGCCAGTGTCCCCTCACCTGCTATAATAAAGCAGTTATAATAAAGAAGTTTAGTAGACTTTTACTTTATCTCATTTAGTGTTCTTCCCGGCGGTGTTGCCATTTTTTAGTGTTAGTGTCTACTTAGTGTTTGTGTTTAGTGTTATGGAAGGAGTGATCTTACCATTGTCAGATTTTGCAATGAATGAGTTGGTAAATAATGATTATTCATCAACAGATCACATGAGCAAATTCAACAAAATTTTAGCTGCGCATACAATTTTCCAACCTCAAGAGGTTTTACTAATGTGGACTCCTGACATACCTATAATGCCCATTCCACAAAATGCAAAACATATTCAGATATTACCTTCTGCAGCTACTGAACGAGTGACTCACTGGGTGTGTATCTATTATGATGGTGCTGTAATTCATGTCTATGACAGTTTAAACGCTGATAAAAAATTCAGCCACACCAAAGAGCAGATTCGTTTCCTTCATGCTTTGTTTCCTTACAAACCTCCCATAGTTTATGAAGATGCACAGCAACAATTAAATCATACAGATTCTGGTGTATTCTACTTACCTGTTGTGTTATAGCGCCTTTAAAATGTAGTTTACCTGAAACCACTCCAGTAGTGCTCAATGTATCTTTATTTCTTAAATGTTAATGTTTTACTGTTTAATAACTTGGCATTAAACATCATAACTACATTATAGACTACATTTTATCTTTTTCCCTTGCACTGAGTGAGCGAAGCCACTGGGTAATCAGCTATGTTTATATATATATATATACAGTATACTAGTCATTTAGCCCGTTACAATAATGGGCGCTAGAACAGTAGTGCATAAACATTAGTAGGAACAGTCTAATAAATGGCAAGAGACCTTGACTTCATTCTTTTTGTTGGTCGTATTTTTCTTTCTTTCAGCCTTTCTTTTGTTGATGTTTACTTGCTGAGCTGACCGTTCTTCGTGGGCTGCCGCCGTGTGTTGTGTGTCTTTAATTTTCTGTGACAGTAATACTGTCTTGTACGTCCGCTGGCTTGTACGTTCGTAATATACCTTTAATTTTCTCTGGTGGTAATACAGGCGTGCGCGTCGGTAATATGCCTTTAATCTCCTCTGACAGTAATACTGGCTTGTATGTGGCTGTAATATGTGTCACTGTATTGTGTACCTTTAATTTCCTCTCGTAGTAATACTGGTTTGTATTTCCATAAAATGCCTATAATTTTCTCTGACAGTAATATCGCGCATCACACCGTGCCCCATGCATGCGCACTTCACCAGAAGACACACACACACGGACACCTGGATGCACACAGGGATTTTATTAAAGAGGATATACTGTATATATACTGTATATAACTGTCAGTCAGTAGTCCTCCATAATTCACTAGTTAATTCCGTATAGCATAATGTTTTTCGGTGTAATGCAGTACTTATATATACCTGCCCATTTATTAAGCTGTATCAATAAACGGCTTATCCTTTTGTTTTGTAGTTTAAGAATTGTAATTCATTTCCAAGTTACAAGTAATACAGCCTTATGGCCCATTACACACAGATTGAGATTTCTGACTTACCATCTCCATGGCTTTCGCTGCGTCCACCAGCACTGAGTGACTCGGATTGCACAGCACATTTAAATAAGGTGCAATTCAGACGATGTCACACCCTGCTGCTCCTGTTTTCTCAAAACATTGACAGCACAGCCATTCCAAGAAATGGAAAGCATTTTCAAATACAATAGCGCTAAGTGGTTGTAATAGGTCCTTTGTTTAATGGCTGCCTGATAGTTTGATCTGAACAACAGAGAACGGGCTGGAAATGTGAACAAAAGTAATTCCTCACACCACTCAAGGAGGTTAGGTTAAGGAGCGATACAACTAACGTTAAAGGTCTTCAATGGATTCTGGGTTATGTTGGAGGACAGTTTAAATAGAACTGCCCCCATGATGCTTCTGCGTGAGCTTTTGAGACCAAGTGATGACACACAGAACATGTGAAGCAGTAACAACACAACACATATTGCGGTTCTCTCGTATCGTACAAATCTTCCATCCTTCATTCTACTACCGCCCTGTTAACATTCATGACCCTGGTGTAGACCTGATATGAGCCTAGTACTTCCACCACTCTGTATCCAGGATCTTGCATGTGCCCACTAATTCAGTTACACTGTCCCGTGGTCTACTTAGAGGTAAGATGGCAGAGTGGTTGACCATGATGCCAGTCACCACCAACAGATTCGGTTCAATTGCTGGCCTGGGCACTGTTTGTGTGGTGTTTCCATGATCTCTTCCTGCCTTTGTGAGTTTCTGTTGACCACTCTACATTACCTCATATGATTCAGAAGAGTTGTGCCCTGCAATGGATTGGCACACCACAAAGATCTGATTCCTGCGTTGCACCTGATGCCACTGTCCACAGTCCTAAACTACATTCTTTACTTATATCAGCCACCTATTCTGCCCACTTGTACAGCAAATATAATAATAATAGTAATAAAAATAATAATTCTTTGCATTCATATATGTGCATTCATATGCACTTTTTGTACTACTCAAGGCACAAGCTGGGAGACACTTCAACCACCACTAATGTGCAGCATCCACCTGGATAATCCGATGGCAGCCATTTTAGCGTCAGTACACTCCCCACACATGAGCTGTTAGGTGGTGAGGACGGGAGAGAGAAAGCCAATTAGAGACAGGGGATGATTAGGGGGCCAAAATGAGTAAGCCTTGGTGGGCAATTTAGCCAGGACTTCGGGATACACCCGACTCTTAACAAAGGATGCCCAGGGATCTTTTATGACCACAGAGAGTCAGGACCTCGGTTTTACGTCACACCTGAAGGACTGTGCCTCTGTCACTGCACTGGGGTATTGGTTTCCAAATTCAGACCACAGGGTAGGCACCCCCTGCTGGCTTCTCTAACACCTTTTCCAGAAGCAACCCAAGCTTTTCCTTGAAGGTCTCCCATCCAAGTACTGGCCGGGCCCGAACTGGCTTAGCTTCTGAAGCGCATGTGTCAGTCCCCTTGCTGCTCACTCTGTAATGTGCAAATAGTAAGTGTTGGTATCTCCCTGTTGTAGACTTCCGAAAATGCCAACTGGAAAGGAATATAACCCTCAAACCCCGGCTAGTAATAAGGGCAAGCACTAAATCTTTATAAGATAAATGATGTATTCTTCTCAATAAGTTTTTCAGTCATTATGAAGTACCATGGAGCACAAAAGCCCCAATATAGAAAATAAGAGAATCGTCCAAACAAACAGAGCAAAAAGTCGAAAAATCTAGAAATCAGATTAGTCATGATAAATAAGAACTAAATACACTCGCCAACTGCCTGGCTCATTTGAAATGAACCACCAGCAACTGTGGGAGACCCTCTGGTCAGGGCAGTCTTAACAGCATTATAGACCCCCAGGCAAAGCAGTGCGCTGCGGCCCCTACCTACACATCCACTCAGCAAGTTAGAACATACATACATAGATTAGCGTGGGGCCCCTATGCCCGTGGCCCTCCCGGGAAACTGCCCAGTGTGTCCATGTGTTAAGACGGCAGTAGTATTATGCGGGCACGTACTGTCAAACTGTCAGTCAAAATGATTAATGACCTTTAAGCCCCGCCCCTTTTGGCTGACTGCCAGAACACTTTCTGTCAAAAATGATGGATGGCCTTAAGCCCCGCCCCTTCCGCGACGCACTTCCGGTCCCCGGTCCGCCCCGCCCCTTCCGCGACGCACATCCGGTCCCCGCCCCGTCCCTTCGGTGACGTGCGTCCAGTCCCTGCCCGCCCCTCTGATTGGTGGATTTGAATGATGCATACCACCCCCTGTCGATGGATTGGTGACGCACATCCGGTCCCCTTCCTTGAACCCCCCTTCGCCTGCTCGGAGGTCCTTTCTGTCAAGGGCTTTTTGATGGATATCTGCCCCATCCTTGAGCCCACCATTACCCCCCTTCGCCTGCTCGGAGGTCCTTTCTGTCAAGGGCTTTTTGATGGATATCTGCCTCCTCCTTGAACCCACCATCACCACCCCAACCACATTCCAACCCCCACCTCCCGAAGGCATGTCCAGACATGTTCAGGCTTGTTCCAACATGCACCTTTTGGCTGGCCCCACCACTTCTGAAAGTGCTGTATAAAAAAGCGGCTCATCTTCTTCGATTCTATCTATGATTTTAATATTAACACGAAAATAAAATATCTCTCTACCCCTTTGCTTTTTTATCTAAGTCCAAAAGCTTTCCATTTTACAGACTGCAGTAAAAACACCCCAAAGGGTACGGTCTCAGAGCGACAAGTAGAAGGTCTAAACATCCAGCATTTGAATCTTCCATTTCACTGTTCAGCTGTTTAAAATGAGAGGGGCTGGGGTTTTAAATTTAAAAATGCTCATAGGTTACCATTAATTATTATGTTCAGCAATAGTGGTTCTGTTTACCGAAAAGGGTAATCCGTTCAATTTGTTTTTGTCGCGGCGTCTGGAAATTCAAACAGAGCCTCTTCTCTGAGAATATTCAGGAGTGGCTTAAAAGCGCAGGCAGAGATTGTAGGCATTTGCTCTGACATAGCCTAATAACATGTCCGTATTCTGAACTACGTACAGAAGGGCCCGCTTATGAAATGCGTACTCTTTTGAAACGGAATCCCGCTGTAACCTCTTGTTTTCTGTACGAATCCGCCTGTTTTTAAAAGTCTGAGGTAACGAAACATTTTTACTTTATAAACTCTCATTTGGATAGCCGGTTGGAGACAGCTTCCAAGGATGAACAGGGACCAGGAGCTTAATGCAACTGTGTTTTCATTCCTCTAAATGAAATGTAATTATTTTAATACAGCCTATAGTTGCCCCAAAGTCCGGATGATTTTTAGATGTATCAAAAGTGTATTGTTGAAGAATGGGGATAAATGAATAGTATAAGATGTACCTGTATGTATGAGATTATATCTTAATACACAGGGAACCTGAGACCCGGTTGTCTGTTTTTATTTACCTCCTTAAAAAGTTTGTATACATTTTTCTGTGGTACCTGTTTCTTTGTTTCACAAACGTCAGGTATTTTTGTAAGACGCTCGTATAAAGTTTTACTTTTGCCTCGGAGCTCAAGTCATCGCGTTCGAGTATGAATTTCATTTGTTTATTCAGGTCCATTTCCGTAGCTTTCGCCGCATTGTAGCCTTTTGTTTTTGTGGGACGAGGCACATCTTGTGTGTGTATTCATATTTATCCTTTCAAACCTATTAAACTAGTAATGAAAGGAATGGCCGTGCTTATGATGATGATTTTTAATTTTTTGCTTAGCTCATTTCTATAACATAGGAGCCTTTTGACAAAGGAAAACTTTATAAATACACTTGTGCATTTAAACGGAGCTTTATAAGAAAGCAGGTTCCACACCTTATCCCAGTTTTGTACGTGCATTTAAAAACACTCACTGTTACACTAGCACAAAATGTTGATATTTTCTGTCTACTCAAAAACTAAAATTATTTCTATTAACACAGGGGATAATTAGAAAACATTTTACTATTTTTAATTAAAACGTTAAAAAACAGAAAAGCCCAATTATGATTTTTGTTTTGTCATGGGAGGGTCCTAGGGTGACACTTTTCCCCTTTTATACTCTTTCTTACGTAGACCTTAACACATATTCTTACCAAAATAGTTCATCCATCCATCCATTTTCCAACCCGCTGAATCCGAACACAGGGTCACGGGGGTCTGCTGGAGCCAATCCCAGCCAACACAGGGCACAAGGCAGGGAACCAATCCCGGGCAGGGTGCCAACCCACCGCAGGACACACACAAACACAACCACACACCAAGCACACACTAGGGCCAATTTAGAATCACCAATCCACCTAACCTGCATGTCTTTGGACTGTGGGAGGAAACCGGAGCGCCCGGAGGAAACCCACGCAGACACGGGGAGAACATGCAAACTCCACGCAGGGAGGACCCGGGAATCGAACCCAGGTCCCCAGGTGTCCCAACTGCGAGGCAGCAGCGCTACCCACTGCGCCACCGTGCCGCCCCAAAATAGTTCATCACTTCCCAATTCCTGTAACTTTAGACAGAGCACCATAACAGGCAAGAGAAAAAGAAAAGTATTAGAGTTCAAATACACAGGGCCATAAAACAAAAGAAAAATAAAGTGTGAACACCACACAACCTGGTATAGCTAGATGTTTTGTTTTTTTTCCAGGTGACCCATTTTTGTGTTGTGTGAGGTATCAGCCATAAGTCAAGATCTTTCTTTTATACTGATTTGATAAAGATAATCTAGGTATGATGCGGTGATCCTGTCTCCAAGACAACTTTACCTTTATTACATGTAAATTTCTTGTCTCTGAAAATTCATTCATAGCTCATACGCTTGCTTAAACTAATTATCAAATATTCAGGTAATTCTTAATTAAACACTAAAGCATTAGTGAACAAAATACATTTTCAGTAGCCAAGTAAAATGACCAGTTGCTTTAACATGAAAATAAAGTCTCTTTAGAAAATAAAGCATCTAAAAGCATCTTTGTAAAGGTCCACTTTTAAAACATTATAAGAAAAATCCTTGTTTCCAAAAGAGTTCTGCCCATTTTTTCCAACAGTTTTCTTGACTCATCTTTGGAATCATCAGTGCCTTTCTGATCACATCCACCCCAAACATAACATATAACTTAATTTCTGTACTGTACTCATTTTAAATGATAATAGCCAGTATAAAGTCCCTAAAGGAATTGGGTAGGAACTGGAGACATCTGATATCTTCTATCACATATCTTTTTTTTGCAAGCCCAAGTAATTCAGATTCTGCTCACAACACAAATGTACGGTTATTTTTTCTGATATGGCCAAATCTTTGTCAGGCTAATCATGAAAAAAAAAAAATAAAAACCAGATTTTATTCTCATTACAGTTTATTGCCATATTTTATTATACCTACTTAACTTTTATCAACATTTATCTTATCTCTATATTTATTTTTCTAGTATCAGAATGTAGTTTAAGTTAATTGGTTTTGGGTTCAATAGATGTATTTTTTCATATTTTCGATTCTTGTTTTCTTTTTTTCACATCTTCGCTCCCCCTAGGTGGGGTCCATCCCACAGTTTGAGAACTCCTGTTGTAGGGGGGTTATTTGTAAAACACTCTGAGGCACTTCAAGCTAAATTAGATTCCCTCGGTTATTCAGCTGTTAGCCTCAGGTCAAAACAGGCCATCGTAGGGAGCCGTCTGGTCCGTAGATCATCATGCATGATCAGGAGCATAGCCGGAGAGATGCTGATTGTTAACCGTTCAAAACACATCGTTGAAAAAGTTTTTTATAGCCCGGCACATCCTGACCGCTTGGGGGCAAAGACTCTTTGAAAAGAGACTCCCACCCCACCCGCCTGATTGGTCCCCCTTTGTGTCAAGAGCATTTTGATGGATGTCTCTTATTCAGGTCTGTGAAATGTACTTCTGCATGAAAAAGCCTAAGGTCTCGGGAGTCTGGTCATTGTGTATAGTTAATACAGAAAAGAGAATACAGAACACACGCCGCACTTGTCCTATCTCTTCTGAAAAACCCTAGGTGAATTTTGAACATCATGTCCCATGATTGGTTATCACTGTGGACACAGGCGCTATATCTCCGTCATATTGACCTTTACAGAGTAAAGATTACAGAATCTTTTACACTCTCCATTACAAGATCCACAGCCCCGCAGAAAGTTTGACAATTAAGTGGAGACCCTTAAGTTTGTCAGAATCATGGGGTTAGCGCAGAGGTCCCTATTCTAAAATATCTTAGATTATATCTATTTAGTTAGCATGTCGGCACTGTTCATTTTCAATATATGTGGTATATGTCCCTGTCCAGGGTTTCTGGTCAAAAAGGTTAAAACAGAGATCCAACATATCCCTATTGAAACAGCAACATTTGTTATTAAGTGTATAGGTTCGTCTTGCATTCTCATTCTTAAAGCTGTATCAAACTATGGTTAATTTCAAAGCAAAACGCAGCCAATCATTTTGCTTACAACTAAATTAAATAAATCTTATAAACAGAACCCAGTGCTTGATAATACTTAACACTAATGGATATCATTAAAGGCTACTTCTGTGTTTTATTCAGTTTTAATATTTTTATTATGTTTTATTTAAAAATTAACTCTTTAAGACATCTTCAGACTGCACACATCAAAAAAAGCTTAGTATTTCAAAAAGGTTTCTTTTCATGCTGGTTTTGTCTCCATATCAATGTTTTTTTATACCTTATGACAGTTTTTCAAATTGTAATAACTCCTTTATAACTTCACTTTTTCATGTTCTTCCTGAATCTGGAGGAACACAAGCCCAACTTTTAGTGCCGGATAAGGTCCTAACAATAGCAGGCTAATGTTAATTAGCATCGTACTCTCAGATGTTAAATAATGTTTTCCCCAACTCTTTGCAACCCCAAGGAACTGATATTAGCTGATAATATACTGCAAAACACGTAGGTTCAGTTGTAGTGTGCTGTGAGCTTTGGGGTGATCCCATGTTGATCTGGTCTTAATATGTTTTTTAATCTCCTCTGCGACTTAGTATTTGTAAATTTTAGTTTTTACTATCTGATATTTGTGATATGGGCGAGTCAATGTTTCATTTTGAAATAATAATAATGTCTAGCTTAACTCTGCCCTTGACTGTGATCACCGCACAAACCCTGGTCCTCTGACTCGTATTCAAGACGATTGCAGACACTTGTTGACTCTTGGAATCACAGTTCAAACTTACATCCCCTTCACCCTGAATGCTACTAAAACAAAGGGTGCTTTTTCACAAACAGAGGGGAAAAGCAGTTTTCAAGGATAACTGTCCTATGTAACCTGGACTACCTAAAAGAAAGAATAAACCTCACAGTTTTAGTAAAATTTTAATCCTTGTTTTAACACCTATAATAGATATTATGTAACTATTCACTAAAACATTTTCCTTCCTGATTTGCCTAACGTGTCCAAAATAAGCCTAATCATCAGCCCTGTAGTGTATAGGCTCATATAACATACTATAACCATTCTTATTTTTCAGGGGCTCATAACTGATGTAAAATGGAAGGCTCTTACCAAGCATTAACAGAATTTCTAAAACTTTGCATTATACAAAGCACCCTGTGTACCAAGTGGTTATAACCTGTCGATGAAAATGCTGATTTAAATTAAAGCCTGAACAAGATAACTGTTTTCTAAACATCGTGTAAAATGTTTAGTAAATAAAGAGAGACTAAATACAAGTTATAACAAAAATGGAACACCGATGGACAGCTGAATAACCGAGGGAATCTAATTTAGCTTGAAGTGCCTCAGAGAACCCAAAACCAATTAACTTAAACTACATTCTGATACTAGAAAAATAAATATAGAGATAAGATAAATGTTGATAAAAGTTAAGTGGGTATAATAAAATATGGCAATAAACTGTAATGAGAATAAAATCTGGTTTTTATTTTTTTTTTTCATGATTAGCCTGACAAAGATTTGGCCATATCAGAAAAAATAACCGTACATTTGTGTTCTGAGCAGAATCTGAATTACTTGGGCTTGCAAAAAAAAGATATGTGATAGAAGATATCAGATGTCTCCAGTTCCTACCCAATTCCTTTAGGGACTTTATACTGGCTATTATCATTTAAAATGAGTACAGTACAGAAATTAAGTTATATGTTATGTTTGGGGTGGATGTGATCAGAAAGGCACTGATGATTCCAAAGATGAGTCAAGAAAACTGTTGGAAAAAATGGGCAGAACTCTTTTGGAAACAAGGATTTTTCTTATAATGTTTTAAAAGTGGACCTTTACAAAGATGCTTTTAGATGCTTTATTTTCTAAAGAGACTTTATTTTCATGTTAAAGCAACTGGTCATTTTACTTGGCTACTGAAAATGTATTTTGTTCACTAATGCTTTAGTGTTTAATTAAGAATTACCTGAATATTTGATAATTAGTTTAAGCAAGCGTATGAGCTATGAATGAATTTTCAGAGACAAGAAATTTACATGTAATAAAGGTAAAGTTGTCTTGGAGACAGGATCACCGCATCATACCTAGATTATCTTTATCAAATCAGTATAAAAGAAAGATCTTGACTTATGGCTGATACCTCACACAACACAAAAATGGGTCACCTGGAAAAAAAACGAAACATCTAGCTATACCAGGTTGTGTGGTGTTCACACTTTATTTTTCTTTTGTTTTATGGCCCTGTGTATTTGAACTCTAATACTTTTCTTTTTCTCTTGCCTGTTATGGTGCTCTGTCTAAAGTTACAGGAATTGGGAAGTGATGAACTATTTTGGTAAGAATATGTGTTAAGGTCTACGTAAGAAAGAGTATAAAAGGGGAAAAGTGTCACCCTAGGACCCTCCCATGACAAAACAAAAATCATAATTGGGCTTTTCTGTTTTTTAACGTTTTAATTAAAAATAGTAAAATGTTTTCTAATTATCCCCTGTGTTAATAGAAATAATTTTAGTTTTTGAGTAGACAGAAAATATCAACATTTTGTGCTAGTGTAACAGTGAGTGTTTTTAAATGCACGTACAAAACTGGGATAAGGTGTGGAACCTGCTTTCTTATAAAGCTCCGTTTAAATGCACAAGTGTATTTATAAAGTTTTCCTTTGTCAAAAGGCTCCTATGTTATAGAAATGAGCTAAGCAAAAAATTAAAAATCATCATCATAAGCACGGCCATTCCTTTCATTACTAGTTTGAGAGGATAAATATGAGTACACACACAAGATGTGCCTCGTCCCACAAAAACAAAAGGCTACAATGCGGCGAAAGCTACGGAAATGGACCTGAATAAACAAATGAAATTCATACTCGAACGCGATGACTTGAGCTCCGAGGCAAAAGTAAAACTTTATATGAGTGTCTTACAAAGATACCTGACGTTTGTGAAACAAAGAAACAGGTACCACAGAAAAATGTATACAAACTTTTTAAGGAGGTAAATAAAAACAGCTTCCCATGGGCTCACCACCTATGGGAGGGGCCAAGGAGGTCGGGTGCAGTGTGAGTTGGGTGGTGGCCGAAAGCGGGGACCTTGGCGGTCCGATCCTCGGCTACAGAAACTGGCTCTTGGGACGTGGAATGTCACCTCTCTGAAGGGGAAGGAGCCTGAGCTAGTGCGCGAAGTTGAGAGGTTCCGGCTAGATATAGTCGGACTCACCTCGACGCACAGCTTGGACTCTGGAACCAATCTCCTTGAGAGGGGCTGGACTCTCTACCACTCTGGAGTTGCCCCCGGTGAGAGGCGCCGAGCAGGTGTGGGTATACTTATTGCCCCCCAACTTGGAGCCTGTACATTGGGGTTTACCCCGGTGGACGAGAGGGTAGCCTCCCTTCGCCTTCGGGTGGGGGGACGGGTCCTAACTGTTGTTTGTGCGTATGCACCGAACAGCAGTTCGGAGTACCCACCCTTTTTGGAGTCCCTGGAGGGGGTGCTAGAGGGCATACCTTCTGGGGACTCCCTCGTTCTGCTGGGAGACTTCAATGCTCACGTGGGCAATGACAGTGAGACCTGGAAGGGCGTGATTGGGAGGAATGGCCCCACTGCTCTGAACCCGAGTGGTGTTTTGTTATTGGACTTCTGTGCTCGTCACGGATTGTCCATAACGAACACCATGTTCAAGCATAGGGGTGTTCATATGTGCACTTGGCACCAGGACACCCTAGGCCTCAGTTCGATGATCGACTTTGTGGTCGTGTCGTCGGACTTGCGGCCACATGTCTTGGACACTCGGGTGAAGAGAGGGGCGGAGCTGTCAACTGATCACCACCTGGTGGTGAGTTGGCTTCGATGGTGGGGGAGGATGCCGGTCAGGCGTGGTAGGCCCAAACGTGTTGTGAGGGTCTGCTGGGAATGTCTGGCAGAGCCCCCTGTCAGAAGTAGCTTCAACTCCCACCTCCGGCAGAACTTCGACCACATCCCGAGGGAGGTGGGGGACATTGAGTCCGAATGGGCCATGTTCCGTGCCTCTATTGTTGAGGCAGCTGACCGGAGCTGTGGCTGTAAGGTGGTCGGTGCCTGTCGTGGCGGCAATCCCCGAACCCGCTGGTGGACACCGGCGGTGAAGGATGCCGTCAAGCTGAAGAAGGAGTCCTACAGGACCCTTTTGTCCTGTGGGACCCCGGAGGCAGCTGATAGGTACCGGCAGGCCAAGCGGAATGCGGCTTTGGTGGTTGCTGAGGCAAAAACTCGGGCGTGGGAGGAGTTTGGGGAGGCCATGGAGAATGACTTTCGGACGGCTTCGAGGAGATTCTGGTCCACCATCCGGCGTCTCAGGAAGGGGAAGCAGTGCAGTGTCAACACTGTATATGGTGGGGATGGTGCGCTGCTGACCTCGACTCGGGACGTTGTGGGTCGGTGGGGGGAATACTTCGAAGACCTCCTCAATCCCATTAACATGCCTTCCAATGAGGAAGCAGAGCCTGGGGACTCAGAGGTGGGCTCCCCCATCTCTGGGACTGAGGTCACCGAGGTGGTCAAAAAACTCCTTGGTGGCAGGGCCCCAGGGGTGGATGAGATACGCCCGGAGTTCCTCAAGGCTCTGGATGTTGTAGGACTGTCTTGGCTGACACGCCTCTGCAACATCGCATGGACATCAGGGACAGTGCCTCTGGATTGGCAGACCGGGGTGGTGGTCCCCCTCTTTAAGAAGGGGGATCGGAGGGTGTGTTCCAACTACAGAGGGATCACACTCCTCAGCCTCCCTGGAAAAGTCTATTCAGGGGTCCTGGAGAGGAGGGTCCATCGGATAGTCGAGCCTCGGATTCAGGAGGAACAGTGTGGTTTTCGTCCTGGTCGCGGAACAGTGGACCAGCTCTATACCCTTAGCAGGGTCCTGGAGGGTGCATGGGAGTTTGCCCAATCAGTCTACATGTGTTTTGTGGACTTAGAAAAGGCATTCGACCGTGTCCCTCGGGGAATCCTGTGGGGGGTACTCCGAGAGTATGGGGTACCAGCCCCCCTGATAAGGGCTGTTCAGTCCCTGTACGATCAGTACCAGAGCTTGGTCCGCATTGCCGGCAGTAAGTCGAACCCGTTTCCAGTGAGAGTTGGACTCCGCCAGGGCTGCCCTTTGTCACCGATTCTGTTCATAACTTTTATGGACAGAATTTCTAGGCGCAGCCAGGGTGTTGAGGGGGTCCGGTTTGGTGGGCTCAGGATTGGGTCACTGCTTTTTGCAGATGATGTTGTCCTGTTTGCTTCATCAGGCCGTGATCTTCAGCTCTCTCTGGATCGGTTCGCAGCCGAGTGTGAAGCGGCTGGGATGAGAATCAGCACCTCCAAATCCGAGACCATGGTCCTCAACCGGAAAAGGGTGGAGTGCCCTCTCAGGGTTGGTAGCGAGATCCTGCCCCAAGTGGAGGAGTTCAAGTATCTCGGGGTCTTGTTCACGAGTGAGGGAAGAATGGAGCGTGAGATCGACAGGCGGATCGGTGCGGCATCCGCAGTAATGCGGGCGTTGCATCGGTCTGTCGTGGTGAAAAAGGAGCTGAGCCGCAAGGCGAAGCTCTCAATTTACCAGTCGATCTATGTTCCTACCCTCACCTATGGTCATGAGCTATGGGTAGTGACCGAAAGAACGAGATCGCGAATACAAGCGGCTGAAATGAGTTTCCTCCGCAGGGTGTCTGGGCTTTCCCTTAAAGATAGGGTGAGAAGCTCAGTCATCCGGGAGGGGCTCAGAGTAGAGCCGCTGCTCCTCCGCATCGAGAGGAGTCAGATGAGGTGGCTCGGGCATCTGATCAGGATGCCTCCTGGACGCCTCCCTGGTGAGGTGTTCCAGGCACGTCCAACCGGGAGGAGGCCCCGGGGAAGACCCAGGACACGCTGGAGGGACTATGTCTCTCGACTGGCCTGGGAACGCCTTGGGATTCTCCCGGAAGAGCTAGAAGAAGTGGCCGGGGAGAGGGAAGTCTGGGCATCTCTGCTCAAGCTGCTGCCCCCGCGACCCGACCTCGGATAAGCGGGAGACAATGGATGGATGGATGGATAAATAAAAACAGACAACCGGGTCTCAGGTTCCCTGTGTAATAAGATATAATCTCATACATACAGGTACATCTTATACTATTCATTTATCCCCATTCCTCAACAATACACTTTTGATACATCTAAAAATCATCCGGACTTTGGGGCAACTATAGGCTGTATTAAAATAATTACATTTCATTTAGAGGAATGAAAACACAGTTGCATTAAGCTCCTGGTCCCTGTTCATCCTTGGAAGCTGTCTCCAACCGGCTATCCAAATGAGAGTTTATAAAGTAAAAATGTTTCGTTACCTCAGACTTTTAAAAACAGGCGGATTCGTACAGAAAACAAGAGGTTACAGCGGGATTCCGTTTCAATAGAGTACGCATTTCATAAGCGGGCCCTTCTGTACGTAGTTCAGAATACGGACATGTTATTAGGCTATGTCAGAGCAAATGCCTACAATCTCTGCCTGCGCTTTTAAGCCACTCCTGAATATTCTCAGAGAAAAGGCTCTGTTTGAATTTCCAGACGCCGAGACAAAAACAAATTGAACAGATTACCCTTTTCGGTAAACAGAACCACTATTGCTGAACATAATAATTAATGGTAACCTATGAGCATTTTTAAATTTAAAACCCCAGCCACTCTCGTTTTAAACAGCTGTCATTTTTAAAAAGTGAGTTACCGAAGAATCAACTTGGAAACTTTAATATTAAGGATAAAATATAAGGATTCTGCCATCCGTTTTTTAAACATACACATTTGGCGCATATAATAATTAAAAATATGCCCTACCGTGATCTCTTTAATGTGTCTGTGCGCTGACCAGGCAAGTGAGAATGGCGTCAGTCCGCAGAGTTATTTTATAGGCAAAAAGCAGGAATTCTTTTTTGAAATGAAATTTATAAAAACAGATACGTGCCAATTAAAAATGGGGAGATGTATATTGGAGTCTATTTGATGTACATTATGGTGTCAGCTACCAGCTTGCACCGTATCTGGCAGCTGGGGTGTGAATCAGCCCCCTTTCTATAACCTCGAGCTCAAAGAATGCAAAGAATTCCCCAGCAGAAGTGGGACCGAGCAGCTTTCCAGCACGAACGGCCCCAGTACTTGCAGATCCTGTCAGTTCAGTGTGTAGAGAGATAGGGGCTGCTTGTCTTTCTGTGAAATGGAAGATTCAAATGCTGGATGTTTAGACCTTCTACTTGTCGCTCTGAGACCGTACCCTTTGGGGTGTTTTTACTGCAGTCTGTAAAATGGAAAGCTTTTGGACTTAGATAAAAAAAGCAAAGGGGTAGAGAGATATTTTATTTTCGTGTTAATATTAAAATCATAGACAGAATCGAAGAAGATGACCCGCTTTTTTATACAGCACTTTCAGAAGTGGTGGGGCCAGCCAAAAGGTGCTGCCTGACCGAGGGCATGTTGGAACAAGCCTGAACATGTCTGGACATGCCTTCGGGAGGTGGGGGTTGGAATGTGGTTGGGGTGGTGATGGTGGGTTCAAGGAGGAGGCAGATATCCATCAAAAAGCCCTTGACAGAAAGGACCTCCGAGCAGGTAAAGGGGGGTAATGGTGAGCTCAAGGAAGGGGCAGACATTCAACAAAAAAAGCCCTTGACAGAAAGGACACCCGAGCAGGCGAAGGGGGGTTCAAGGAAGGGGACCGGATGTGCGTCACCAATCCACCGACATCATTCAAATCCACCAATCAGAGGGGCGGGCGGGGACTGGACGCGCGTCACCGAAGGGACGGGGCGGGGACCAGACGTGCGTCGCCGAAGGGGCGGGGACCGGACGTGCGTCGCCGAAGGGGCGGGGACCGGACGTGCGTCGCCGAAGGGGCGGGGCGGGGACCGGAAGTGCGTCACGGAAGGGGCGGGGCTTAAGGCCATCCATCATTTTTGACAGAAAGTGTTCTGGCAGTCCGCCGAAATGGGCGGGGCTTAAAGGTCATTAATCATTTTGATTGACAGTTTGACAGTACGTGCCCGCATAATACTACTGACGGCCCTGCCTCTGGTTTTATAGAGTGGAGGGCAGTCTTAGGGGGACCACCCACCAAACACATGGAACATAACACAAGCAGCTTATAAAAAAGACCAAAAACAAAGAATGATGCACATAATCAACAAAAGCAACATTAACATAAGTAAATGGGATAAAAAAATTAACAAACAGGACAGGAAACAAGAGTTTGAATCCTGGCCACGGCTGAAACACGACACTCACAAAGTGAGAGCTCTGGCCAGAGCTGAGAAGAAAAGGGAGGTTGCCACCAGAGGACACCATCTGTGTTGCTGCTTCACCAGCCTGTAAAAATGGGCCATTACCTGGCAGAAAAAGGCAAGCAGGCAGCTTTTAAAATCAATTTAAAGGCTCATCTTTATCACCCTGAATATGGCACTCCGCACTGATTGATTTTTCACCATTAGATCCTTGGGTGTGATGAGATGGGACAGGATTAGAAATGAGGACATTGGAGGGTCAGTTCAGGTTGGACAGTTGGGAGAGAAAGTCATAGAGGTGAGATTGGGTTGGTTCGGACATGTGCAGAAGGAGGGATGTTGGTTATATTGGGAAAAGGGTGCTAAGGATAGAGCTGCCAGGGAAGAGAAAAAGAGGAAGGCCCAAGAGAAGGATTATGGATGTGGTGAGAGAGGACATGCAGGTGATGGGTGTAACAGAACAAGAGGCAGAGGACAGGAAGATATGGAAGAAGATGATCCACTGTGGCGACCCCTAACGGGAGCAGCCGGAAGAAGAAGAAGAAGAGCCTTACTTTTTAATTTATTTATTTACTAGCTGTGTAACCTATCAAAGACAGGTAATATAATCAATTTTAAAATATTTGATATCTGCTGCCTTACGCATATCCCCAGCATTCATCCTACACCTTCTTTGGTATCCTCATGTGCCTCAATCTCTCTTCCCCGAAGCCAACTCTCTTGACTGCATTCCCTTGAAGCCTGCTTGTCTTGTCATTTCACTGGCTCACCTAGTCTGCTTTTTGACTACCACCAATAGTAGACAGGGCCTCTATTGCCCACTGTGAGGACATCATTCGTATTCTTGCAAATGCCTCCCATCTTTGAAGGTGACTCTCAGCAATTCTCCTGTGCCTTTCCTCAATAGTCTCCTCATGAATCTCAACCCCTTCTTACCCAACATTTCCTGTCTCAGTTGCGTTTGACCAAACAACCAAAATGAAATTGACCAATCAGACTGCTCAGAGGAACACACACGCGTGTACATACAGTAGTGTTTTATTATACAGTACTAGCAGTGCAATCCTGTGATGTAAAGAGCCCAGGCTTCTAGAAACTACTGAAATCGTCAGAAAAAAAATTGAAATGCAGAGTTGGTGGTTTCGTTTTGTGGACATGCTTGCCCCCCTTGTCTATCAGCGGCTATGCGAGTTTATCTCCCCTCGGAGATTATTGTTTTGCCGATGTCCTCGCCTCACTTGTATATTAGTGGCTTTCGTTGGCGGTTTCACTTTGGTGACACAGCCACTTTCTTTCAGCTTCATGCTGTAGCCTCGCACTTCCGCACCACCTTGCACTTCCGAGCCAAACAGACAGACACGCACACTTCCACGCGTAGACGTTTACATATAAGACAGGGGTCTCCAACTTCATTCCTAGAGTATTACTGTGGCAGCAGGTTTTTTCTCTAACCATTTTTTTAAATAGTGACCAGTTTTTTTTTCTGCTAATTATTTGTCTTAATTTTAATTGACTTGCTATTTAAGACACCTTAATTAGTAGCCAAACAATAAAGAAATACAAAATGAGCCAACACATGACCAGCAACCATCATACCATATCTGAAAATAAAGGAAGGTGATGGCCACAGTAATATTTATCTGCTCAGGTAAGCAAAACATTTTGATGGTCCTCTTAAAAAACACAAAAATCAGCTATAAGAGCCATTTTCCTAGTTCTATAAGATTCATGAATATTTTACTAGATGACAATGCATAATTTATGGGAAGTTCCTATAACCGCCGTAAATAGAATTGTATTGGTATATTCTTGCCATTTCTAACAGCTTCAAGTAAACATTATTCTTCAGTAAGTGACAGCCTTGCCATGAGCAAGGTGTGAAAGGCATAAGGTTTTAAATGTGCCTGGGCACATTCCTATGTGCTAACTGGCCTACGGGCCTTTTGAGTGTGTGAAGTAAATATGTAAGAAAGCAGCACTTAATTTATGTGCTGTGACGTACGTTTAAAGCGTACAGAAGAAGAAGCTAAGAATCTTTAAGTATATAAGAAGTAAAGAACCTTTAAGTACAGGAATAACTAAAGTTTCTCAAGAATAGCTACGTTTAGAGAAGACACATTTTTCCTTTTTTTTTGCCTTTTATTCTACATGTGTAACTATTTGTTCTTTTATTCTTGTGTGGATTATTTGCTTTTAACTTTCATTAAATATTTTTAAAATGACCTTTTGGACTTTTTGGTGGATTTTAGGAGGCCCAGAACCCTCATGGACCCCGTGATCATCAGAGGTGACTGTGTGCAGAGGGTGCAGATCTATAAATACCTGGGAGTGCAGCTGGATGATAAATTAGACTGGACTGTCAATACTGATGCTCTGTGCAAGAAAGGACAGAGCTGACTATACTTCCTTAGAAGGCTGGCGTCCTTCAACATCTGCAATTAAGAGGCTGCAGATGTTCTATCAGACGGTTGTGGTGAGCGCCCTCTTCTACGCAGTGGTGTGTTGGGGAGGCAGTATAAAGAGGTACGCCTCACGCCTGGACAAACTGGTGAGGAAGGCAGGCTCTATTGTAGGCATGGAGATGGACAGTTTGACATCCGTGGCAGAGAGAAGGGCGCTCAGCAGGCTCCTGGCAATCATGGAGAATCCACTGCATCCAATAAAGAGTGTCATCTCCAGACAGAAGAGCAGCTTCAACGACAGACTGCTGTCACTGTCCTGCTCCACTGACAGACTGAGGAGATCGTTCCTCCTCCAAACTATGCGACTCTTCAATGCCACCCGGGGGGGTAAACGTTAACATTATACAAAGTTATTGTCTGTATTTACCTGCATTTTTATTACTCTTTAATTTAATATTGTTTTTTTGTATCAGTATGCTGCTGCTGGAGTGTGTGAATTTCCCCTTGGGATTAATAAAGTATCTATCTATCTCTCTATCTAGTTCTATAAGATTCATGAATATTTTACTAGATGGCAATGCATAATCTATGGGAAGTTCCTATAACCTCTGTAAATAGAATTGTATTGGTATATTCTTGCCATTTCTAACAGCTTCAAGTAAACTTTATTCTTCAGTAAGTGACGGCCTTGCCATGAGCAAGATGTGGAAGGCATAAGGTTTTAGAAGTGCCTGGGCACATTCCTATGTGCTAACTGGCCTACGGGCCTTTTGAGTGTGTGAAGTAAATATGTAAGAAAGCAGCACTTAATTTATGTGCTGTGCCGTACGTTTAAAGCGTACAGAAGAAGAAGCTAAGAATCTTTAAGTATATAAGAAGTAAAGAACCTTTAAGTACAGGAATAACTAAAGTTTCTCAAGAATAGCTACGTTTAGAGAAGACACATTTTTCCTTTTTTTTTGCCTTTTATTCTACATGTGTAACTATTTTTTCTTTTATTCTTGTGTGGATTATTTGCTTTTAACTTTCACTAAATATTTTTAAAACGACCTTTTGGACTTTGAGATTTCTTTTGGCATGCGTTTTACCCGTGCTTAACCACACCTTATATTCTGGCAGCTACACCAAAATTTAAAACCTGCCTAAAGCTTAAAAACTGTCTAAAGTTAAGAACCAACCTAGGATTGAAAGCTTGAAAATTTCCTTGGATTCTAAAAAAAAAAAAGGTAACCAGCATGTTCTATGCCTGAAACCAGACTGCGACGAAAGAATACAACAACGACTTGAAAAAGACTCAACAGGTTCCTTTAATCTTTGTCTTTGATCGAAGTAGGGCATATTTGAGAATTGGTAGCGCTCCTCACGAGACTGTATAATTTACAAAGGAATACAGTTCCTTGTAGGATCGTCATGGCGTTTGAATCCAGAAGCCAGAATAAACGTCTGCGAGGCGTGAATGAAAGTTGCTTTGAATATGACGTTTCAACAAAGGACCATCTCCATGACAACAGAAAGCCATTCAATTTAGTGACAACTAAACTTCAATCAGAAATGGAATACAAATACAAACGATTATCTGATACGATGATGTACATAAAGGATTTACAACAAAAGAAATTTGACTGTGAAATTGTAGAATCAATTATTGAGAATTCGTTCTTTGACCTGAGAATGGAATACAGTAATCCCTCCTCCATCGCGGGGGTTGCGTTTCAAAACCCCCCGTGAAAGGTGAAAATCCGTGAAGTAGAACCCATATGTTTATATGATTATTTTTATACTGTCATGCTTGGGTCACAGATTTGCACAGAAACACAGGAGGTTGTAGAGAGACAGGAACTTTATTCAAACACTGCAAACAAATATTTGTCTCTTTTTCAAAAGTTTAAACGTGCTCCATGACAAGACAGAGATGACAGTTCCATCTCATAATTAAAAGAATGCAAATATATCTTCCTCTTCAAAGGAGTGCACATCAGGAGCACAGAATGTCAGAGAGAGAGAGAGAGAGAAAAGCAAACAATCAAAAACCAACAGGTGCCATTCGAGATTTTAAGAATGCGAAGCACCATGCGGGAAGTATGTCGCTTGACAAAGCAGCTGCAAGGAAGCCCAGCAAGGAAGGGAGCAATGTGAAGGTAGTCTTTCAGCGTTTTTAGACGAGCGTCCGTATCCTCTAGGCCAGTGTGCGAACAGCCCCTCTGCCCACACCCCCTCCGTCAGGAGCAGAGAATGTCAGAGAGAGTGAGAGAGAGACAGAGAAAAACAAACAATCAAAAATCAATACGTGCCCTTCGAGCTTTTAAGTATGCGAAACACCGTGCAGCATGTCGCTTCATGAAGCAGCTGCACAGAAAGGAGCAATGTGAAGGTAATCTTCCAGCATTTTTAGACAAGCGTCTGTATCGTCTAGGTGTGCGAACAGCCCCCCTGCTCACACCCCCTCCGTCAGGAGGAGAGAATGTCAGAGCAAGAGAGAGAGAGAAAAGTAAAAATCAAAAATCAATACGTGCTGTTTGATCTTTTAAGTATGCGAAGCACCATGCGGGAAGCATATCGCTTGACAAAGCAGCCACAAGTAAGCCCAGCAAGGAAGGAAGCAATGTGAAGGTAGTCTTTCAGCGTTTTTTGAGGAGCGGCCGTATCCTCTAGGGGTGCAAACAGCCCCCGTGCTCACAATATATTTGAGGAGTTTTATTTAATACGTAATACGCTCTCTGGTTGGGTAGCTTCTCAGCCATCTGCCAATAGCGTCCCTTGTATGAAATCAACTGGGCACACCAACTGAGGAAGCATGTACCAGAAATTAAAATACCCATTGTCCACTGAAAGCCACGGACCAGCGGAAAATCCGCGATATATATTTAAATATGCTTACATATAAAATCCGTGATAGAATGAAGTCGCAAATGTCAAAGCGCAATATAGCGAGGGAATACTGTATAAAAAGTTAAGTGTCAAACTTTTATCCCTCCAGAGCAATGAAGATACACGGAAAATGCTACAAAAGAACTTTGATGCTTTGATTTCTTTTGGCACGCATTTTACCCGTGCTTAACCACACCTTATATTCCGGCAGCTACATCAACAGTTTTGGAAATGTCTGCTGTGGCAGAATGAGACAACCAATAAGCCATGGCATTAAGTAATGGAGTTAATTAACAATACGAATAGGCTTCTAATTGAGAAACTGGTTGGAGTGAATGAGGTTTTACTTAACTTGCCATTTAATGGCTCACTTCATATCACATTTCTGTTCGGGTGTCGTTTTTAGAAAAAGAAGCAATTCAGAGGACTGAGTCTTAAAAAACAAACCAATTAAAATGGAGGGAAAAGAAGTCAGTAAACAGTAGAAATTGGTCGCTGATTGAGCAACTGGCAGAAAGCAAAACTTGCAGCCACTGCAGCCCTCCAAAGGGCCTCATTTATAAAGCTGTCTGGATCTGAGTGTGAGATTATGTACACATCAAAAAAATATCACATTTATATACCCTTCTGTATGCACATTTCTATGCAATTGACTGTTTTCACATAATCGCAATCATCTTATAAATATGCACTCTGTAATGTGCCTCAAACTCCACCTTGAAACACCCATATATGGAGCATGCTAATGAACTTCATGCATATGCAATCACAATGCCGCTGATCTTCATTGGCTGGTAGAGCTGCCTCTCACCTGATTCGTCGAGACGCATTCAAGAGTGTCAGGCTGTGCTCCACAACTGAGAGTGCAAAGGTCATGTGAAGCATTATTGCGTCTCTCCTCAGCATTCCATGGGTACGGGAAAGGCGTAAGACACCAGAGTCTGAGCGGGTAGCTGCTGTCACCTGGCATGTGTAATGACAGGATTGCTGTTACAATGAATATTATAGGCCATATGAAACACTGAGGGTTCAGCCAGATGCCTTGACAATAAGTCAGCCACCACATACGGCACCATCACGTCTGTCAAAGCTACTTTGCCTCAAGATAAATGAATCACGGGTTGACCAAGGCCACTGAGTCATTTGTCAGCCACAACTTGTGCATTCATAGAATGTCACTGGTCACAGTTAACAAAAGCAGCTTCATTCTCTCTAGGTGTCCTTATTGCAATATGAGTTCAATAAAGTCCTCCGATTATATTAGAAGAGCCAAACGCTGCTGCAAATTGACTTTTCTATGTACAACCATTTGTAGTGCTGCGCAAGTCTGTTAAATTCGTCAATCACAGCAGGCATAACGGAGTGAATCTTCGTTGAGATGTTCCTGACCTCTCAGCCAGTTCACTGAGAAGTGACAACAAGCAGTCTAAACTGATGAAAAGCCAAAAAAGTTCTTCAGTGCAAATATGAAGCAAAAAAACAAACTGACATACAGTCTGTGCATCATATTTATCATTTCATTTTCATTATTATTTTATCATAAGAATTTTTTTTCTGGAGGCTGGAGTGGCATTAGTTCTGATGTTTGCTGCTAGGTGCGTGCACGAGACAGCCCTCTGCATCATTTGGCCAAGTGGCGTCCTTGAAGTGCTCAAGCGATTGTGTGATGCAGTGTGGTGGAAACAACTGGAATTGAGGCGATCAGGCAAGTGGCTTCTGCATGCTGACAGCACTCCCATCCACAAAGTATTGAGTGTGTGGCAGTTTCTCACGAAAAACCGTTACCTAAACCACCACCCCCCTAATCCCCCCCTATCCCCCCCCCCCCCCACCCCATTCCCTGGACTTTGCACCCTACGATTTTTTCTTATTTCCAAGAATGAAGAGGGACCTTAAAGGAAAGTGTTCTCAGGATGTAGAGGAGGTCAAGAAGCAAACAACGGAGGCACTGAAGGCTATCACTTTGCAAGAGTTTCAGAGCAGTTTTGAACAATGGAAAAAGCGGTGGGACAAGTCCATTGTGACTCAGGGAGAGTATTTTGATGGTGAATACATTTTGGAAATGTTTTGAGTAATATGCAATTATTATTTTTTTAATTCTTGTTATTTTTGGGTCCCCCCACATGCTCAAGCTTTATATATGAGTTCCCTGAATCTGAGCTGGACGCCCCTAATATAGTAAATATCATAAGAGCTCTTTTGACTTGCTCCGTCAGATTATTTGAATTATTGATATTATTTATTTGGGCTTCATTATTATAAAACACCTTCAGATGACTTAGTTATCAACATGTGCTCTGTAAACAAAATTTACTATTATTATTATTATTATTATTATTATTAAAGCAGCAAATAGCACTTCTGCCTCTCAAATCCATGGTCCTGGGTTCAGATTCTGTGTCCAGTCTTTAACCACATGATGTGCTCACATTCCATCACATCTGTGTGGATTGTCCTCCTACATTCGCAAAGACCTGCCTGTTAGAGTTATTGGCCATTGCAGATATGGGCAAAATACGACTGGACCCCTTTATGGTTTAGCACTCCATTCAGGGTTGGTCCCCACCTTGTATCCACCTCCCTGAACTGACTTATCAAATCTGAGGACATTACATTATGTGACAATTAATACGAGCAGTGGCCACCTGCTATGGTGCTTTGTCTCAGGTCAAGCAAAGGTCCTTTTCCTGATATTCGGATAAGAAAAATGAGTGCAAAGTGAGGGTCTTTGCAATCATGTTGCGTCTGAGGCCAGAGAAAGATAAAAAAGTGATCTAGCCTGCAAGTAAATATAAATAAATCATCTATCTATCTATCTATCTATCTATCTATCTATCTATCTATCTATCTATCTATCTATCTATCTATCTATCTATCTATCTATCTATCTATCTATCTATCTATCTATCTATCTATCGTAATGGACAGCCAAGACTCTTACCCAGCAGGGATGCCTTCTTAAGGAAAAGACCGGAGATAGGAGCATGCACGGAGCAGTACCACCCCCAGGATGACAGAGGGCAGCTCACCTGGCTCGCTACAGTACTAGCATGGAATTGGAGCATGGAAGCTCAACCATGCTGGGAACTGTGGCCCCCACTAGGGGACACGTGGGGAACGGCTGAGCCCTCCTCTGCAGGACTGCTTCCACACTCGGAAGTACGCCCACAAGACACCTGGAGCACTATAAAAGGAGCAGCCTTACTCTAAACGGGAATCCAGGGTTGGGAGAAAGAGGAAGAAGCTTGTGGGAGGAGTAAAGATGGAAGAGAGAGAGAGAAAAGAAGGGGTCTGTGTTAAAGTGTCCCATGTATAATACACTTGTGTTGTGTTCTTAGAACTTGTGTCTTTGCCTGTTGTGTTGTGTTTTTGAGTAGATGTGTGCCCCCTGGTGGTCACTATATATATTATTTAGTGCCTTATCTATTATCTATATGAGGGGTGGGCAATGTTGGTTCTGGAGAGCCACAGTGGCTTCAGGTTTTCATTCCAACCTAATTGCTTAAATAGAAGCCAATCTTTGCTACAGATCTTATTTAATCTTATGGCTTGTTAGTCTGCACTGTTAGGTTCTAATGTCGTAGATTTTTTTCCTCTCCAAGGATATCTTCCAAATGATTTGAAACCTAAAACAGATTCTCATTCTGTCATGTTTTTTTCTTAAGTGTTTTATGAAACCAAATAGTGAATGATGAAGCCACACAGGGGTAAATGGAAACAAATTAGGTGGAGAACTGCTGGCTCCTTTGTCATTTGCATCTTTTTGTCAATAAGGAGCCATTAAAATCAGTGATCTATCAATCAAATCTAAGGTCTCTGAAAATGTAAGTTAGTGGTGGTAGTGGTGGTGATGGCGAAGGTGTGAGTTAGCAGTGGTGGGCATGGAAAGACAGGTGCCATGTGAGAGCACAATCAGAGGCGTTATGAGAAAGGAAAAACTGAAAGCAATTTACATTTCATTTCTCTGCTTTGAAAGGACAAGAAGATGTTTTACTAAAACATGAATAGTGATGATATGGTAAGCACTGCTGACTCTCAGTTCTAACGACTTGAAGTCTGTCATCACCCCGTTTGCTGTCTGTGGGGCAAATTTGTAATTTGCCCCAGTGTCTAAATGAGTTACCGCCTGGCTTCTGCTCATTTGTGTGCCTCTTGATGGACCAGTGCCCAGTTCTTATTTGATTTGGGCTTTTTGCCAGCTGCCAGCATAGAATACACCTTAATGTGGACTTGCTCTGGTGTGGGAAATGGACAGATGGTGGATAGATCTGATGGTGGGCCAGGCCTGCTTATTTATCTCTTAAGTAGGTGCCATTCAACCTCCACCCATGAGAGCAGTTGCCAAAAATTCTCCAAGACGTGGTTAACATAATAAAGAAGGTGATGGCCGATACTACAGTGACTGTGACAACTGAACCACTTTGTTGCCCCCAAATAAAAATAGGCCAAACCTGAAAATCTAAAGCATACATACTGTAAAAATGAGGCTGGTAAAGACAGCTGTTCTAACTCAGAAATAGAACTGTGCATCTCTGCTGTGTATATATAAAATCCAACGTTTGTCTGTCTGTCTGCCATTCACGAGAGAACTACTTAACGGATTTAGATCGGGTTTTTTTTTCTATAATTTGCTTAATCATTCCGGTTGATTTTGCAACTTCTCTCATCACACTAAGTATCAGAGTTCAGTTGCGATACCAATTTATTTACATGAATCCGAGAAAGACACAGCGGACCGAGAGGAGGGGCAGGTGGGACCTCAAGAGTAGGGAGCCGGACGGGGCCCTCCTCACTCATATGTCATATGTTCGAGTCGCCACATGTTGGAGTGCACCTTGCCTCCGCTTAGCTAGCGACACCTGCTTGTTCAACAGACATTATCATCTAGAGATTGTTAAGGAGAGACGTTTGACATTTTGGAGAGAGAGATCAGAGCTACGTGTGTTTTAGAGGGTAGCTACTCATTGTCAGAGATATCACAGCCACGTGCTTTTCTCCCCACGCAGGGGATGCTCTCCCGTTAGAGCTGAACGTGATCAGATACAATGCCAGCGTTTGACGTTGGAGTGTGCCTACCGTCCACTTAGCCAGCGATACCTTGCCAACTTTTTACATTTTTGGCAAAGAGATCACAGCTACATTCTCACCCCTGATAGCAAAACCAAAAATATTGTATATCAAGAGACCCTCGGATACGAAAGCTATAAATACAAATTCTTCTCAATACCAGTTATTACACTTTTTTTTCATTCTTTTATTGATTTTTAAAGTTTCTACTGTTTCACTACCGTGCAAAAAACGAAAAAATGGCGCAGAAGATGGCATGTGAGACATGTCAAATGTATTGTGTCATTACTTTGGAGAATATGCGACGATTGAATATAAAAGCACCACGAATGCATTTGTATGTCGGCATTTTGCTTCACCACATCGAACCATTCATCAAACATCGAAGCGCACACAGGATTTGTTCTGTTCTGTGTATTGTATTGTATTGTATTGACCCCCTTCTTTTTGACACCCACTGCACGCCCATCCTACCTGGAAAGGGGTCTCTCTTTGAACTGCCTTTCCTGAGGTTTCTTCCATTTTTCCCTACAAGGTTTTTTTTGGGGAGTTTTTCCTTGTCTTCTTAGAGAGTCAAGGCTGGGGGGCTGTCAAGAGGCAGGGCCTGTTAAAGCCCATTGCGGCACTTCTTGTGTGATTTTGGGCTATACAAAAAATAAATTGTATTGTATTGTATTGTATTGATCTTGTAGGATTCTCAAAGCGGCTGGGGGAGCAAAAAATTCAGGTTGGAATTCAGGAGAGTTATGATGATATTCCAGAAGTAGATGACATGACTGTATTTGGATAAATGTACATGAATAAATATAAGATATCCCCTGAAAATAAGCCATAGTGCATCTTTAGAAGCAAAAATTAATATAAGACCCGTTCTTATTTTCATGGAAACACTGTACTATGTGGGCAGAGCCATGGGAGACAGCAAGTATACAATAATCACCCCTCTCAAGCGCACTTAACCCAGGGTCACGGGGGACCAGAGCTTATCCCAGCAGTGATGACTTCAAGTTAGGAAACAATCCTAGGCAGGGGGCCAGTCAGTAATGGGACTTACCAGCAGTCACACCAAGCCACTTCCATGGTGGCAGATAACCCAACCAGCACTACTTTGGCTCAGTCTCTTAGTCAGAGAGGAAAAATAAATTTAGTCCCCAAATCTTCACACTTTTTACTGCATAAATAATTGACACTGACGCACCTGCTGTCCCCTGAGGAACTCCAGAGGCATTGCTTTGCCATCTCCCAAGCATAATCTTGATGACAAAAAAAGACAAACAGACCAACAGTTGCATGCATTCTTGTAAGCTTTATTCCAGTCAAATCTGGCAGACAGTATTGTTGCATTGCTCTTTAATATGCTTTTCATTTCTAAAG
Source organism: Erpetoichthys calabaricus (assembly GCF_900747795.2). Taxonomy (NCBI): domain Eukaryota; kingdom Metazoa; phylum Chordata; class Cladistia; order Polypteriformes; family Polypteridae; genus Erpetoichthys; species Erpetoichthys calabaricus. The sequence continues at coordinate 318,880,086 of NC_041395.2, forward strand.
TAAGCCGTCATTTCACTGCTGCCCCTCCTGCATAAGCAATGATAGGAAGAGGAAGTGAAGGGAGCAGCGTCTTACAAGACGCCCCCTGTAGGGACGCACAGGTTGTCTGGGCCATTCTCATTCACCAGCTTGTGGGTGCAATCCTTGTTCACCACCACCTTGCAGGATTCCAGCATTCCACGATACCTCGGAATTCTGTCAAGAGACAACAAAGAAAACTGAGTGAAAGTCGACCCCTGGGTGCTGAGCTCAGGATGCTGGATTGATATCATGTTTGATTATTCTGTTTTTTTCTGCAATACAATGGGCTCATCACTACCCTCTCATTAGCAGGGAAGTTCCTTGCACCTCGCATGAGATGAATGGCAAGCATTCACACCTTCTTGGCAGAGCTTCACAGTGTGGGCTCTTGGAACTTTCTTAGGGCCTCCAAGTGGGAATCCCCCTTTTAAATCCAAAACACCCCCAGGGTGCTTGCCAGTGAACCCCAGCGTCCTGCAGCATCTCCCCCCTCAACCCCTCATGCCTCACATCCACTCAACTCTACCTACCACCCTGCTGCTCAGTGAGTTCAGCCGCAGCCACTTCAATGTTCACTCTGCTTGTTTGGTGATGTTAGCCGCAAGCTTCTTTTGGGTTGAAACTCGAATCCCCAAAATGGAAAAGGTCCTCAATAGTGACTGGCCTGGAAGTCCCCTGCAGCCTGTTTACACTGTGAGATTCCATGCCAGCCATTCCTCCCAACCGCCACCCCCCCCCCCCCAACCCCCCCGCCCACCTCTGTTGGCGTACATTTCGTCATGGGCTTCCTTCATCTTCTCCTCCCACGCCCTGCCTGGGGTTTGTTCCCTGCCTTGCGCCCTGTGATGGCTGGGATTGGCTCCAGCAGACCCATGTGACCCTGTAGTTAGGACATAGCAGGTTGGATAATAGATAGATAGATAGATAGATAGATAGATAGATAGATAGATAGATAGATAGATAGATAGATAGATAGATAGATAGATAGATAGATAGATAGATAGATAGATAGATAGATAGATAGATAGATAGATAGATAGATAATGAAAGGCACTGTATAATAGATAGATAGATGGATGAAAGGCACTATATGATAGATAGATAGATAGATAGATAGATAGATAGATAGATAGATAGATAGATAGATAGATAGATAGATAGATAGATAGATAGATAGATAGATAGATAGATAGATAGATAGATAGATAGATAGATAGATAGATTTATGTAGCACTTTTCTAGACACTCCAAGCACTTTACAGAGACAATGGGGAGCCACATAAATCCCCACCAATGTGTAGTGCCCACCTGGATGACACAATGGCAGCCATTCTTGTTTCGCACATTAGCTATAGGCTATATGCACACTCTCTTTCAGATTCCACGTCAGCCAGCTACTTCACTTCCAGCACTGATATCAAAACGGACCATTTATGGTGTTTTTCACCCGCTTGCTGCAAGACGTGCCCAGACTTACGGTAAACAACACAAGTCACATTATTCAAACATTGTGCTAAATGTCAGGAGCTACAAAGAAGGAGGACTTCAAACTGTAGGTTTCAAGCTACATCCACAATTACGAAGGTAAGATCCAGATGTATTAGAAACTTGTGTCTATTATAAACTCACATGGGACAAATATGTGATTACATTAGGCTTATTTAAAAAACAATTTCAATAATTAGTCGTTATACTTTATTCACAGACAGGTGAATATGCATGTAAGCTTAAAACTGCAATGGCGCTGGACAAGTTGTATCAGCCAGGGATGACTTACCAAACAGTGAGATGGCATTAAATCATAAATAGCAGGAGAGCCTATACTGTAAAAACGGCAACTCTGCACAGTCACATGCTTTTTCCAACTAGTGTGACAAAAGGCAAGCAATCCTTTAAAAGATAGCGAGCCATCACAGAGAGCCATGTAAAAGAGCAAGTAGTCCATCTATTGTGGCGCTCTTCGCCAATGCTCAATACATAATTATGTGAGTCTGCTGGACATCTTACCTTGTAAAAAAGCGAATGTCTCTGTCTGAGCCAGCAAAACGGTGAATGCCAAAATGCTGCTTCATTGTAAGGGTCTCCATTTGTTTCCTCAGATGGAGGACCTCCTCTCTGAGACATATGTTTTCATCAAGTATTAGTAGACAACTGCTGTATCCGGAGCCATAGTTGTGCTCCTCGAGGATTTTATCATCCTTCGTCAGTTGCTTTCTCCTTTCCCAAACCCCTGTTCTTGAAAGTGGAACGGAGAAATTGTTCCACTCAAACAACGCAGGGACTGCGTTGGCCTGTGAAAATCCTCTTTTTAAAATGCCAGCTACAAATTTGGGTATGGGGACTAAATGTAAAGCTCTCTCTCTCCAGATATCGATGATCCATTTAGATCATGATTCCGCATTGGAGAGAAATGTATGAAAACTGAGTACCTTGTTGTAGTTACTGGAAGCTCGACATAAAGATACACAACAGTGTTCAGCTGTAGAGCTATCTGTACACTAAAACTTCAACTTCTTTTTCTCGGACATTCTCTCCACTAAACAAAAATCACAACTGCGGTATGGACAACGGAAGTGACTGAGCTGGCCGAGACCTCACTGGAAGTACGTCAACACTACCATGTACATACAGCCTATTAGGCAGTGAAGGGCTGAAAGAGGTTAGAGACAGGAGATGATTAAAGCACCAGAATGGACTTGGTCTTGCTGGGCATTGTTAGCAATGACATCAGGGTAAACCCTACTCTTTTCAAAAGAGATCTTTTATGACTACAGAGAGTCGGGACCTTCTCAACTACTTCAGGAGTCAGGACCAACGGAGTAATTTGCTCATTTTTCAGTCAAATCCTTTAAAATCAGAGCTCTGAGATGACATATAGTTTGAGGTACACCCAGACGTAGACAATGTACTTACTGATTGCAACATTCTATCCCGCTCTTCGTGCAGATACATTTATGGCAGTGTTTGTCATTCCATTTCGAGCCTTGATGGTGCAGCACACCTTCAGTGTCCTTGCAGCCTGAAAATGAGTAAAAATGTAAAAGTCACCCTATAGCCCTGAATAGGAAAAGCAGGCTAACAATAAAAAATGGATGGAATTTACATTTCATGTATGTTCCATTCAAGAATATCTAAATATGATCATGTTTAGGGATCATCATAAGCAAGAATGGGACAACAGGAAGGAAAGAGCCTTGGACTGGGAGCCAGTTCTCACCCATGGACACTCAGATCTCACAGAGTTCTATTAAATGGAGTCAATACACGTCTTTGGAGGTGTGCGCGATAAATCCATTTAATCATCACACTCAGGTTTGAGTGCAGAATCAGAAAGGTAACACCACTAAACCCTGCACCTTCACACTTCGCCTCCTTAACTGTGTTTTAAATATTCTCAAAATGACACTCAATGTTACTGGGTCCGGTACCACCATAACAGTCAGATGATAAATACATTCTACGAGTACATACTGGCTCACGACTGCTTGGTGTAAATTATTTACTGCATCATGCCCCAACATACAGTAAGTCAATCAATCAACCTGTAACAATTCGTCCCGAGCGCTAACATGAGACAATGGCTACCACTAATCTGTCTGGTGATGGCAGATGATAAAAGAATAGGCCAATATCACACCCCAATACATTTCCCATATACCCTTTATTCTACACAGAACAGTCCCTTAATACCAATGTATTTATAGCCCACAAAACTATAGTCAATATCTATCATCACATTATATAAAATAAACAATAAAAAAATACAATCCCTTACACATGCACCCCCCCCCCCCCCTAAATAACCCTTATATTGCAGCGCCACAAATATATACATATATATACACAATAACAATATTCATTCCCCCAGTTCCCCTTCCAGAGATGATAAATAGATCCACAGTTGTCCGCTGTTCTGCACCGCAACTGCTGGCAGGCCAAACGAGGAGTCCTGAAAATTGGGGACTACTAGAACAATCACCTCTTCATCATAAAAGACATACAGTCAGTCTTGTGCCATGATACAATATACAGTAATCCCTCGCTATATCGCGCTTTGCCTTTCGTGGCTTCACTCCATCGCGGATTTTATATGTAAGCATATTTAAATATATATCGCGGATTTTTTGCTGCTTCGCGGGTTTCTGAGGACAATGGGTCTTTTAATTTCTGGTACATGCTTCCTCACTTGGTTTGCCCAGTTGATTTCATACAAGGTACGCTATTGGCAGATGGCTGAGAAGCTACCCAGCTTACTTTTCTCTTTCTCTTGCACTGACTTTCTCTGATCCTGACGTAGGGGGATTGAGCAGGGGGGCTGTTCGCACACCTAGACGATACGGACGCTCGTCTAAAAATGCTGAAAGATTATCTTCACGTTGCTATCTTTTGTGCAGCTGCTTCCTGAAACGACATGCTGAACGGTGCTTCGCATACTTAAAAGCACGAAGGGCACGTACAGTAATCCCTCGCTATATCGCGCTTCGCCTTTCGCGGCTTCACTCCATCGCGGATTTTATATGTAAGCATATTTAAATATATATCGCGGATTTTTCGCTGCTTCGCGGGTTTCTGCGGACAATGGGTCTTTTAATTTCTGGTACATGCTTCCTCAGTTAGTTTGCCCAGTTGATTTCATACAAGGGACGCTATTGGCAGATGGCTGAGAAGCTACCCAACTTACTTTCTCTCTCTCTCTCTTGCGCTGACGTAGGGGGGTGTGAGCAGGGGGGCTGTTCGCACACCTAGACGATACAGACGCTTGTCTAAAAATGCTGAAAGATTAACTTCACGTTGCTATCTTTTGTGCAGCTGCAGCTGCTTTCTGAAACGACATGCTGAACGGTGCTTCGCATACTTAAAAGCACGAAGGGCACGTATTGATTTTTTTATCTGTCTCTCTCTCTCTCTCTCTGCTCCTGACGGAGGGGGTGTGAGTTGCCGCCTTCAACAGCTTTGTGCCGCGGTGCTTCGCATACTTAAAAGCAAACAGCCCTATTGATTTGTTTGCTCCTTTGAAGAGGAAGATATGTTTGCATTCTTTTAATTGTGAGACTGAACTGTCATCTCTGTCTTGTCATGGAGCACAGTTTAAACTTTTGAAAAAGAGACAAATGTTTGTTTGCAGTGTTTGAATAACGTTCCTGTCTCTCTACAACCTCCTGTGTTTCTGCGCAAATCTGTGACCCAAGCATGACAATATAAAAATAACCATATAAACATATGGTTTCTACTTCGCGGATTTTCTTATTTCGCGGGTGGCTCTGGAATGCAACCCCCGCGATGGAGGAGGGATTACTGTAATAAGTCCTTTGAAATAGCTCACCCAAGTCCGTAGGAATTAGCAGAATTTTCGATTCCCCAATCAAAAGAATACCTTCCACCTTCTGACAGGACTGTAGGAGCTCCTAGACTTCTTACATGGCCCGTGCAGTAGCTGATCTGTTTTTTTTCTTTCTCCTCCTCTTCTTCTTCTCTCTTTAAAACGGCACGCTTTATGCAAATCACTCCCCGAAAGAAAACAGTAAAACCGGACATTCCACCTCTGGGGCATCTCTGGATGTAAGAATGTTCCCCACAACACCCGATCGACAGCAGAAAACATATTATCTTTATGTGGCAGAGCTACCAACCAATATGTACTTTATAAAGCACATTTTCAGTATACTCACACTAGCAATAGCAATATTTTCCATGCCTGAGCACATTTGTTCACATGTAACCCAAAGGCTAGTTCTTTTGACTAGTGTGATCACTCCATGCAGTGCCAATCATACCGTGCCCTGGCCCAGTTAAAAGAGGTGTGCCCACTCTCGGTTCAGTAGGATTAAGAAATAGTGTGATCGCTAAATGTGCCTGAGCAAGGAACACAGACATGACATCAATGATGTGACATCATTTCATTTGATATCTTCTTCTTCTTCTTTCAGCTGTTAGGGGTTGCCACAGCGGATCATCTTCTTCCATATCTTTCTGTCCTCTGCATTTTGTTCTGTTACACCCATCACCTGCATGTCCTCTCTCATCACATCCATAAACCTTCACTTAGGCCTTCCTCTTATCCTCTTGCCTGGCAGCTCAATACTTAGCATCCTTCTCCCAATATACCCAGCATCTCTCCTCTGCACATGTCCAAACCAACACAATCTCGCCTCTCTGACTTTGTCTCCCAACCGTCCAACCTGAGTTGACTTTCTAATGTCCTCATTTCTAATCCTGTCCATACTCATCACACCCAATGCAAATAGCATCTTTAACTCTGCCACCTCCAGCTCTGTCTCCTGCTTTCTGGTCAGTGTCACCGTCTCCAACCCATATAACATAGCTGGTCTCACCACCGTCCTGTAGACCTTCCCTTTCACTGTTGCTGATATCCGTCTGTCACAAATCACTCTTAACACTCTTCTCTACCCATTCCACCCTGCCTGCACTCTCTTTTTCATCTCTCTTCCACAATCTCCATTACTCTGTACTGTTGATCCCAAGTATTTAAACTCATCCACCTTCGCCAACTCTACTCCCTGCATCCTCACCACTCCTCTGACCTCCCTCTCATTTACACACATGTATTCTGTCTTGTTCCTACTGACCTTCATTCCTCTCCTCTCCAGAGTATATCTCCACCTCTCCAGGGTCTCCTCAACCTGCTCCCTGCTATCGCTCCAGATCACAATATCATCAGCAAACATCATAGTCCATGGGGACTCCTGTCTAATCTCGTCTGTCATACTGTTCTTCACCATTGCATTTGATACCATTTGAGTTAAAAATGAGTATTTATTGTCATTTTACAGATGAACATGAATAGCAGTTAGCAAGAAAAGCCCCAAATTCTTCCCTTAACATCATTTGTCAGTGTAAGTAAGTGCAGGCCAGTGAGGGAGTAGGATGGGGGGACAATCACTCTTGGGCACAGCATGAAACAAACCCTTAAACACAACAATATGGACCAAAGTGCTGTGCATAAATCTATATCTACTCTCTATATATAAAATCCTAAGCCTAAAAGTGCAACGATTTTGTGCAACGATTTTATGTGACGTTTTTATGTCACGTTTTTGTCACACTTTAAATCGGGCTTATTTTAAAACTTATATACTGTATATACAGTGTAGCTGCGTTTTCCCAAAGTTTCCAACATTCTGCAGCTCTAACTCAAAAAAAAATGGGATTCAACAAAAGCCTGATGCGCAGAAATGATTCCACAGACAAAATATCTTCGTTTCTTAAAAGATTAGTTAAGTTTCAAAGTAAAAACAGTTCACACAAAAAAGAAAATTAAAATAGCAAAAAAAAGGGAAAAATTATAGTAAAAAAATTTAGTTCTAAACTTAATCTTGTTACATCTAAAATCGTTACTAAACACTTATAATTTCTGAACCATTTCAAAACGGTCAGAAAACTGTATTCTTATCCCATTTCTAAACTTAAAATGGGTTTCAAGTCCCTCTTTACTGGGACCTGTTCTAAACAACAACTGAGCTTATTATCACGCTGTTTCTCAGTTACAATAAGAAGGTTCTAACTCTTGCTAACTTATAGAGGGGAAAGACTATACCATAAGTTATGACTATGAAAGAAATTTATATTCGATTGGCTCTTACATACAGTATGTTTGGTATCATTCTTTTCAGATTTTATCCAACTTTAATGTGATGTTGTTAGATGTTCAGATTCTTATTCCGTTTTAAATTACAAACTAAAAAATATCAAGAACTCACATCCCGTGATACAAGACTTTGTGCCAAAAGATTTAACCAGGCCCGGGGCCGAAAATAAAACACAAAGAGTACGACAGCTGCTGTACAGGCTTTTAAATGTTTGAAGTGCCGCGCAAGATGCAGATCATGTGACATGGCAGCAGCAGCAGCAAGCCAGCAGATGACTGAGGAAAGAGGAGGTAAAAAAAAAACTGCATTTGTTTCCCATTGTATCACCATTTAAGAGGGGGTTTCAGAGGAGCAACCGCGTCTTCTTGGGGTGCGTTCAGCCCCCCTCTTCACAACACGAGCGGCAGAGATGCAAAGTGGCTGGCACATAGCGCAGGCTTGTGTTTGTAGAGATTACAGATTTTACTAATATTCTGGCTGCAACTGGATGTTGGGCACCCACCCCTAGTAAATATATATAATCCAATGTCTGACTGCCTGTCTGCCTGTCTGTCTGCTTTTCACGAGAGAGAACTACCATATATTCTCGTGGATAAGTTCTCTCGCGAATAAGTCAGGACTTGATTTTACCATATAATTTCTGCTATTTTATATTGTCAGTCGTATAAGTCGAATGCAGAAAACTCACGCTATTGGTACATGGGATTATGATACGCTAATGCCCGTCTGAGAGAGTAACCACGGAGCACAATGCCTTTTTTTCTATGTGGGTGCAGCAATGCACTGTATCAACGTGTGCTCCTAACCTCTCTACCTCTATTGTGCCTATGTGACCGCACGGTAATACCTGAACTATTTTGAAGCAACAATTGCACTGTTGTGTGTTTTTTGTATCTCACACCCTCATACACCTTTATCGTAAGAGCCTCACTTATCGTTAGATCAGAAGAAAATACGAAGCTGGTTTTAAATTAAAAGTCGTAGAAGTGGAGTAAGAAATTGGTAACTGCGCTGCTGCAACAAAATTCAATGCGTCTGAGAAACTGATGCGAGATTGGAGGAGGGAAGAAGATGTAACAAAAAAAATTAAGTGTCGCACCTTTGAACAGGCGTAAAAGTTAGGGTCTGATTTTATGATTGATTTTTTGGATTTCAAGACCTGACTTATAAGTGAGTATATATGGTACTTAATGGATTTAGATCGGGTTTTTTTCTATAATTTGCTTGAGCATTCCAGTTGATGTTGCGACTTCTCTCATCTCGCTAAGTATCAGAGTTTGTTTGCTGCACCGATTTATTCACGCGAATCTGAGAGAGAGGCTGCGGCCAAGGGCAGGGGGAGGCGGGACCTCAGGAGTAGAGAGCCGGGTGGCCCTCCTCATTCACGCGCCAGCCTCTGTTCAAGTCGCTCTACCTCTCATCATATGTTGCAATGTACTTTGCCTCCACTTAGCTAGTGATACCTGTTTGTTCAGCAGACATTATCATCTACAGATTGTTAAGGAGTGACGTTTGAAGTTTTTGAGAGAAAGATCAGAGCTGCATGCATTTTAGAAGGTAGCTGTGTCTCAAACTCTGAATGTTCAATGGAACAGGAGCAACCACAGAAAAAGCTCAATCCCCCATAAGCTTCACTTGAGACCACGGGATGGACAGAAGTTTTTGATTAGATGATTTCACACAGCTTCTTCCTGCTGTGACTATTGTAGAAGAAGAATGTTCTCCTCAGCACCATGTATTTTGTGTGTTTAGTAAATTAGAATCTTTATAATAACTATTTTGTAACTTGCCAGTGAGAGACACTTTGGCTTATGAACTAACAAAAATATGTTATTCCAGGGTTCAGGAGAAATAGTGTCCAGATGAATAAAATGTAAGCTGTTTCTTGTTTTTCCCTTTCTCAGAGTGAATGTTTCAGGGACAAGGTCACAAGGCTGCAGAACTGTACATGTGGTTTATGCAAAGGCGTCTCTCCTGTGCTTAGCTTCCAAAACACAGATAATGCTTAGCTCAACAGACATATTGTTTAACTTTACTGTTTTGATAAGGATGTTCTTTCTGTCTTATTAATCATGAGATGCTGAAGTATAAAAAACCCCTCCTGGCTTTTGATCAGGGTTCAATTGAGCTTTGCGGCAATAAGTTATACTCTTATGAATCTCTACTTACTGTGACTCCGAATGAATAAATAAAGTGAATTGAGAAAATATTATCTGTCTGCTTTCCAGTGTGCCTTTTTCGTCCACACTATCATAGGCTTACCAGCCAAAAGAAAGGTTCCTGACACTAGGACCCTGCCTTCTGTTTCTTTGGCATCATCAAGCACTTGTTTTTGTTTGGACTTTGGAAATGGGAACAACCGGGTTGGTGTCCCAACATTTTCTCTTTGTGGACCTGCAGTTCCTTCCAATGACCACATGATATTATTATCTTCACAATTTGATTTACTGGAGGTGTGATAATGAATGTTTTTAGTGCATATGCCCTGCAAGTTGGGTGTGCAATGGATGAGAAAGAAGATTTTTGGAGTGAGTTGGATGAAGTGATGAACAGTGTGCCCAAAGGACAGAAAATGGTGATTGGAGCGGATTTCAATGGACATGTTGGTGAAGGGAACAGAGGAGATGAGGAGGTGATGGGTAGGTATGGTGTCAAGGAGAGGAATGAAGAAGGTCAGAGGATAGTGGATATTGCCAAAAGGATGGACATGGCTGTGGTGAATACGTATTTTAAGAAGAGGGAGGAACATAGGGTGACGTACAAGAGTGGAGGAAGATGCACACAGGTAGATTACATCCTATGCAGAAGAGTCAATCTGAAGGAGATTGAAGACTGCAAAGTAGTGACAGGGGAAAGTGTAGTTAAGCAGCATAGGATGGTGGTCTGTAGGATGATGTTGGAGATCAAGAAGAGGAAGAGAGTAAGGGCAGAGCCAAGGATCAAATGGTGGAAGTTGAAAAAGGAAGACTGCAAGGTTGAGTTTAGGGAGAAGGTGGGACTGGCACTGGGTGGTAGTGAAGAGTTACCAGACAGTTGGGAAACTACAGCAGATGTAGTAAGGGTGGCAGCAAGAAGGATGCTTGGCGTGACATCTGGACAGAGGAAGGAGGAAAAGGAAACCTGGTGGTGGAATGGGGAAGTACAGGAGAGTATACTGAGGAAGACGATGGCAAAGAAGAAGTGGGATAGTCAGAGAGATACAGAAAGTAGACAAGAGTACAAGGAGATAAGGCACAAGGTGAAGAGAGAGGTGGCGAAGGCTAAAGAAAAAGCATATGATGAGTTGTATGAAAGGTTGGACACTAAGGAGGGGGAAAAGGACCTGAACCGATTGGCTAGACAGAGAGACCGAGATGGGAAAGATGTGCAGCAGGTTAGGGTGATAAAGGATAAAGATGGAAACGTACTCACAAGTGAGGAGAGTGTGTTGAGCAGATGGAAAGAGTACTTTGAGAGCCTTATGAATGAAGAGAACGAGAGAGAAGAAGTTGGATGATGTGGAGATAGTGAATCAGGAAGTGAAACAGATTAGCAAGGAGGAAGTAAGGACAGCTATAAAGAGGATGAAAAATGGAAAAGCCATTCGTCCAGATGACATACCTGTGGAAGCATGGAGGTGTTTAGGAGAGATGGCAGTGGAGTTTTTAACCAGATTGTTTAATGGAATCTTGGAAAGTGAGAGGATGCCTGAGGAGTGGAGAAGAAGTGTACTGGTGCCAATATTTAAGAATAAGAGGGATGTGCAGGACTGCAGTAACTACAGAGGAATAAAATTGATGAGCAACAGCAATGAAGTTATGGGAAAGAGTTGTGGAAGCTAGGTTAAGAAGTGAAGTAATGATTAGTGAGCAGCAGTTTTCTTTCATGCCAAGAAAAAGCACCACAGATGCAATGTTTGCTCTGAGGATGTTGATGGAGAAGTATAGAGAAGGCCAGAAGGAGTTGCATTGCATCTTTGTGGATCTGGAGAAAGCAAATGACAGGGTGCCTCAAGAGGAGCTGTGGTATTGTATGAGAAATTCGGGAGTGGCAGAGAAGTATGTAAGAGTTGTACAGGATATGTACGAGGGAAGTGTGACAGTGGTGAGGTCTGCCGTAGGAGTGACGGATGCATTCAAGGTGGAGGTGGAATTACATCAGGAATCAACTTTGAGCCCTTTCTTATTTGCAATGGTGATGGACAGGTTGACAGACGAGATTAGACAAGAGTCCCCGTGGACTATGATGTTTGCTGATGACATTGTGATCTGTAGTGATAGTAGGGAGCAGGTTGAGGAGACCCTAGAGAGGTGGAGATATGTTCTAGGGAGGAGAGGAATGAAGCTCATTAGGAAGAAGACAGAATACATGTGTGTGAATGAGAGGGAGGTCAGTGGAATGGTGAGGATGCAGAGAGTAGAGTTGGTGAAGGTGGATGAGTTTACATACTTGGGATTAACAGTACAGAGTAATGGGGATTGTGGAAGAAAGGTGAAAAAGAGAGTACAGGCAGGGTGGAATGGGTGGAGGAGAGTGTCAGGAGTGATTTGTGACAGATGGATATCAGTAAGAGTGAAAGGGAAGGTCTACAGGACGGTAGTGAGACCAGCTATGTTATATGTGTTGGAGACGGTGGCACTGACCAGAAAGCTGGAGACAAAGCTGCAATTTTATAGCACTTTTCTCACTACTCAAAGCGCTTAGCAATTGCTGGTTAAGGGCCTTGCTCAAGGGCCCAATAGAGCAGAGTCCCTTTTGGCATTTTACGGAATTCGAACTGGCAACCTTCCGATTGCCAGTGCAGATCCCTAACCTCAGAGAGAGGAAGGCCCAAGAGAAGGTTTATGAATGTGGTGAGAGAGGACATGCAGGTGATGGGGGTAACAGAGCAAGATGCAGAGGACAGAAAGATATGGAAGATGATCCGCTGTGGCAACTCCTAACAGGAGCAGCCGAAAGAAGAAGAAGAAGATGCCATATATTAAAAGGAAGTTTCCACTTTGAAAGCTCAGCCAATGATAAACAAAAATCCAAAGAATTAAGAGGGGTTCCCAAACTTTTTCATATGACTGTATATATATATATATATATATATATATATATATATATATATATATATATATATATATTGTGTGTCTATATATATATATATATATATATATATATATATATATATATATATATATATATATATATATATATATATATATATATATATATATATATATATATATTGTGGGGAAGAGCCCGGACACACACAGGTAGACATCATTTGAATCACCACACATGTTTATTTACAAGCTCTATTTACAATAAAGTGTAGCACGCACACCCCAGGGCCTCAGCACCAAACACCCCTAGTCCAGGCCTCTCTCTCTCAAATGCCTCTTCTCCTGACCGCCTCCACTCCTCTCCTCCAGGCTTCGTCCTCTTCCACCCGACTCCACCTATCGAATGGAGGGAGGCGGCCCCTTTTATCTTCACCCGGACATGCTCCAGGTGCCTCCCAATGATCTTCTGCCGGCACTCCCTGGTGTGGCGGAAGTGCTGGCTATGCACCCAGAAGCACTCCGGGTGTCCCGGTCTTTGTCCCCCCAGCATTTCCAGGTGTGGCAGAAATGCTGAGGACCAGGGCTCTTCTGGCATCTGGGTGCCCCCTGGTGGTGACTACGGGCCCCTATAGGTTTGAGCTTCTAAGCTCTGTTCCCTGGTCCCCAAAGCCACCAGGGGGGTCGCTCCCTCGTGGTCTGGAGGAGGCATAATCCCTCCTCTGGTCCTTCCGGGCGTCCTGGCTGGGCACCACCCTCAGCCGCTTGCCAGAAAATATATATATTGTGGGATATGGCCAGCCATTCATCCCGGCCAATGCCCACAGGCCACTAGATGGAGACCTCCTTGCAGTGTGAAGATGCCCCGAATTCCAGCAGGGCATCATGGACTTTGGAGTTTTAATACACAGCCCTGCTGGATAACGTCGGGGCCACCAGAGGACACTGCAGGGAGACACAGAGACATTTATTTTCCATACAGCCCAGAAGTAAATCCCAGTTACATGGATGGAAGAAATAAAGTGCTTCCGGGCTGATGAAGAAAAGGAGTTTTTATCTGACCCGGAAGTGTTCTTAGTCACATGAACAGAGAGAGCGAAACACTTTTGGGTCACAGACTAAAAAGGGACTATGGGAAATCCCAGAGATTGAGCTCAGCTGGGTGGAAGGGTGGCAACGCGTCTGGGAGAGTGGAGGATTGATTATTGTTTAGTATTGGTGTTATTGTTTATAAGTATTGTGGAGAGGAGGGTGCTTTGTGCACATTATTGTCCTAATAAATATTATTATTGGACTTTTATCTGGTGTCTGGCATATGATCCGATGGTTCAAGGGAGCGAGAGCACTCCTATCTGTCACAATATATATATATATATATATATATATATATATATATATCCATCCATTGTCCAACCCGCTGAATCCGAACACAGGGTCATGGGGGTCTGCTGGAGCCAATCCCAGCCAACACAGGGCACAAGGCAGGAAACAATCCTGGGCAGGGTGCCAACCCACCGCAGGACTCTACCTGTTTATGTATTTTTTAATTTTAAGAGCTTCTTTAAAAAGCCAAATTTCCCCCTAGGGACAAATAAAGTGTGTTAAGAAATGCTATGGGGGCTCCTATATACCAACTGCCTCACTGGGACTGCAAAAGTCTTTTACTGTTTTCTTTCATTTCAGTCATTCTGGTTTGTTTTCAGACCATAGAGCATGTGTATATTTATTTAGCTGCCTAGTTATGTATTTATTTATTTAAAGAGCTTCTGAAAAAAATCGAAAGTGGTCTCTCCTAGACTTTTCCATATACTCAGATATGGGGATGGATATTTGATGAGTAAACCGCAACACAATTATTATATTATTATATTATGTACATTAAAGAACCATCAACAACAAATCATATGAAATTAATAATATATTAAGCAATTGTTATAAAAATAAAGTTGAATAACTCAGACTCTGCAGTTAACTGAAATAGCCCAAAAGTTGATAGAAATTTACGTTTTGTACCTGATACTTGTATGCTTGTATGAAAAATTTGGTTGACCTTTGGTTGAGATTAATCAAAATCTCGAAATGGAATTTTTGGACGATACAACAATTTCCCTATACTTTGTATACGAGAAAGCAAAAAAAAAAATAAAGTTCTATCTATCTATCTATCTATCTATCTATCTATCTATCTATCTATCTATCTATCTATCTATCTATCTATCTATCTATCTATCTATCTATCTATCTATCTATCTATCTATCTTAATTTATTTTGAGATAACCCTCGATGCTAATTGTCTTGCCATGTGGTTTATGCAGAACTTTCCTGCGTTTAATTCCTTTTCTTTATAATGAATGGATTGATGTTTAGTAGCATGTGAGGCGACTCCTCCACCTCTTACTTATAAAAGAGTACATAAGTTTTAAAAAGCAATGATCTTACCTGGCACATGAGGATCACGTGGAATCCTAAAACAGCCTCCATGGCAGAGGGTGGCCAGGGTCAGAAGTCCCAATGCGATGCACAAGAAGACATTCTGTGAGACACAGAGGAGGACAAAGTGAATTGTTGGCTGGAAGCCCCCAGCATAAATGGTGTGTGAACTGAATTTAGTTACGTGGCTCATTGCTTTAATCTTTGTGCCTCTGATTACCTAAAGAGGATGTCCTGCTGTCCAGCTGGCCTCACATTTTACTTATTCTTTGTGTTCTTTCTTGAGCTCTGTTTCAACCAGTAACCAATGGTAGTGTTTCAGTAAGTGCACTATCTTTGAGATTTCACAGAATACATGCTGATACTATGCAAAGTGAGATTATGCTGAAGGACTTAAAATTAATGATCCTTTTACTAGGTGGGCTTTTATGTAGAAAATATGGCCGCTTTTAGAATTAATCACTGGTGGAAACCATTTGGAATACGAATGTTTTCATTAAACAATTGCTTGTCTCCTGTGTAAACGTAGAGCTTCCACAACACAGACACTGAATACTTCCTGAATACTTCCGGAATTATTCTGTTTCATTTCTCTCTATATACATATATGGTCATACAGTCATATTTTCAAATGTTCATACGTTCAAAAAATGGTTAGAAAACTGTATGCCATTGTTCTATTTATACATTAATCTAACAGTCCCTGCTTTTAGCACAGAGACTGTTTCCTAACTGGCTAAATTATCATACAGTTATGATAAGAGAGTTTACAGAGAGTAAAAAGTATATATACCATTATTTAAGCAGCTACGTGTTTCATTGTATTCAATTCAGATTGAGCAAACACTTATGTGAATTTTAAGAGCAACATTAACATTCTAAGATTGTCTTTCACAATACATTTAACCATTAATCTTCAGTAATAAAGACGAGTAGTCTGCATCAATAATTAAAAAAATCACTCGGCCACCAGTTTAATGTAAGATGCTGACGCTTCCTTCTATGCTGTATTCCTTTGGAGTGCCGTGGATGTACTGTATCTTTGCAGATGTCCTCCAGATCTGACATGAGTTCTCTCACAATGTATATTATATAACACTTGTGCTCTACTGAGGATTTTGCACTTTGATGAGACACGCTTTATGAATATTGTCCAGCATCTGGTTAGGTATTCTATACACTTTGGTGACTGGTTGATTAATTTAGTTGTTTTGTTAAAGCTGAGCACATAATGAATGACAAATGTTAACTCTTCTGTATTATCTGTTTGACTGAAAAATGAGTTGCAGAGGAACAATTATACTTCAGATACAATTCTACTAATGTGTACCTTACATCATCATTACTTTCTGTATTGGAATTTCAGGACCTTTTCATACACTCAAAGTGAATAGTGTTTACAATAATGATGGCGACACTCATTTCGATCCAATGTCAATTAATGATTGCAATTATTTTTTATTTCGTTTGCACAAGGATGCACTTTTTCCCCGTGTTTTGTCCCTTTAGCTCAAGAAATGTGCAGCTACAAGTTGGCAAGGTAATAATTGCTGGCACACTGCCCTTTGAGGGCAATCAGAAGCCAGCTACGCAAATCGAGGAGAAGACGAGCTGAAGATTAGTTAACTGAGACAGCATGGATTGAATCAATAACATTTTAGAAAAAGCAATTAAATTGAGGAAGCCGATTCTCTCCCTTCTTTTTTATTCTATTTTTATTCATTTATTAATTTATCTATTTACTCATTTCTACTAGTTTATAGTTTTCCTCTCCTGGACTAACTCTCTTTCTCATGGGTGGGGGTTGATTTGTTTCAAACCTAGTTTTGTTAAACTTGACTTGTTTGTATGGGATTTTATATGATTTTAATAAAATGAATAAAATAATTAAAAAGAAAATGAGACAGCACGTAGACATGAGGATCATTTCCTCTTAGTACCGCAATATGTAGTCTGTTTTTGATCCGTTGCTAGTATAGTACTACTTCAAGTACGCTGCAAATGACCCTGAACATTTAATTCATCGATCCATTTTCCAAACCTGCTTATTCAGGGTAGCTCGAGCCTATCCCAGCAATAATAGGCAAAATGGCATAAACTAACCATGGACAGGGCACCAGCCTAAAAGCAAATGCAATCAGCATTGTTTTCCAAGTCAGCAATGCTAAATATTTGTTAACATATCATATCACTGATGCATGTGATTGGCACATGCCTGTTGCTGTCTCTCTATATGTTGCCAATATAATGTTTGCAGACACGTTTATTATACTCCCTGACTTTCTAATATCTATAATGAATGTGTTTGACATATTTAGTCTTGCTGATCGGACATAAAACCACAGTGAAAAGGCACAAGGTGAGGCAGACTGTATTGTGCCGTCCAGAAGGGGGCGCATGTGAGCCCAACAGGTGCTCGTTGCTGCTATTCTTCTACACAGAGGCGCCAATAAGTTAGCGATATTAGAAAGTCAAGTGCATTGCAGCAGTCCGTTATTTTTATTTTTTGTTCTGACTGACTGCCAAAATGGAAGATAAAGATTTTTAAAACTAAAGGAAAATAACAAGGACTTTTACAAGAAAGAGACAGAGATTTTCGTGGAGAAGGATAGGCGCTGGACTTCATTTACAAATAAAGGGATGACCATAAACGGTTTTCAATTTTATAAAATGGGATCAGACTAAGAAAAAAATAATCCAATATTTAAAAACTAAATTTTCACCTTAAATAAAATATTCTTTTGTTTTTGTTGTTATCCTTTTGTTGAACAGTTTGTATTAAAATTGATTAAAGCATGGAAATGTAAATATTTCAACGAAATATTTCAATTTAGGTCAAAATTTAAATCCGTTTTTTTGTACACCACTCTATACTTTCATTTGTATTGAATGAATGTGAATTGTGGAATTGCAACAGCAAATTTAGAACAAGCGCTCTCTCCGCTCTCTCTCGCTGCTATAAATGTAACGTTTTTTTCTTAGCCAAATATGTGCCTTACTTGCTGTATGTGTGTTTAAAGAATGCTGATGAGATATGAAACATAACAAGTACTCATTGTGCATGCTGGCCACCAATTGAATAGTGAATGAGCTACACTTTTGGGTTCATATATTTGTAACTCTGACTCTAAAGAAGTCCGTGCCTCACCAGCCATGAACCCCACCAACACGTCACTTACGTAGATCAGTTTTCATCTAGACATTAAAGAGGCTTTTTCTATTGTCAGAAGACAGTTGTTATTCAGTGTTGTATAACAATAAAATGTGAACACGTCTGTATTATCGTAGTACTTCTCTGTACTTAAGCTTTACCTGTTTTCTTCAAGGGTA
Source organism: Erpetoichthys calabaricus (assembly GCF_900747795.2). NCBI lineage: Eukaryota > Metazoa > Chordata > Cladistia > Polypteriformes > Polypteridae > Erpetoichthys > Erpetoichthys calabaricus. The sequence goes on from NC_041395.2 coordinate 318,898,502, forward strand.
CTCATCTAGTTCGTTACTGGGTTGGTCTACAGTTGCACTTTAAGATGAACACACATATACAGTACATAGTTATACACATACACACAGAAACTCAACAGTGCCCCATGAATGACAAACACACAGCTGGTTAACCTCTGGCACTTTAAACCACACAAGTGCCTTACGAATAACACAGCCTGTCACTCTCTCAGCACTTCAAGAGACTTACTTATTATCGGCACTAACAACATACAATGTTTTAATGATATCTCAGACCTAAATATTATTTTTGGTCTACAAGAATACATTTAAACATACAAAGATTCAGCACTCTTGACTATAGGCCATTTATCAGCCAAGAATGCCTTACTTTATGTACTGTTCCCTACTATTGAGTGGACCTCTCACCCTCAGCCTTAATAAACCTCGCAGCACAGAGGTAATGGCAAACCTCTAACTGCACCAGGTGCTCAAAGAAATCTACCTTATTACTTCAGTCATTCTATGGACATTAAGACAAAACATAGAAAGTTAAAAGCAGCATGGTATTTATTACAGGAATAATAATAATACCATTGTAATGAAGAATAATAGAAAACAGGACTGATAGTAAAGTCTGGATATATATAGTCTTTAGAAAAAGCTTACGAAAAAGTAAAGATGGCAAGGATGAATGTTGCAGGCGGCCTGTGATCTAGCACTCGTAGTTGCTCATGATGCTTTTCTGATGACACTAGTCTACAAAAAAATATTTTTTGTTTGCTACTGGGAACTTCAGAGCAGCTTTTTATTACAGGTTCTCCACAAGCTCAGCATTATTCTCTGCTCTGTGACTGTCAAGAAAATTCTGGACAACCTGCACGAATGAGGGTGCTGATTCAGTTGGCTTCAGTTTCCTTTTGAACTCATCATCAAGCATCAGTTCACGGACTTCAGGGCCAACTAAAACACCTTCCTTAATTTTGGCTTCACTTTTCTTGAGACCAAACTTATTTCTTAAATGCTGAAACGCATCGTCTTTACTGTCCAGTCACCCTAGTTGTCCAAGACCTGGAACATCATAACTAAAAACTGGGATGTGCTGGACAAAAACGGTTTTCAGATTTGGAGTCAGCAAGTGAAGTTTGTTAAAGTACAAATGATAGAATCCCAGTAGCAAAATGCTTGTTGACCAGTGTGACCAGATGGAAATGGCTTCACATTGACATCTCTCTGTCCTCCTCTGACGTCTTTTGTCCCTTCTTCTTCCTCCCTCTTTCCTTACTATATCGCTCCTAAGACAAGGCTTATTTATTCTAAAATTCTACTGGGGGTTTGCAAGATATGATTCTTAGATATTCCGATTGGCTGGCTGTCAATATGATGAATTAATTCACTGTCTGTTTTCCCAAACAATAAAACTTTTTTATGTTCTCTGAGGTGTCACTATGTCTTCCTTTCCCAGGCTGTAAAATAATTAGATGTCCATCCTTTCTCAAGTTAAATAAAGTAACTGAGCCACCAGCATGTCTTCCTTTCTTTGTTGGAACAGCTGTTTTAAAAGTGAGATATAACCGGGAAGAAGACATGCTTTGATTTGTCCTGAATGTAGTTTTATTGTCCAGTCTGTTACACTTAAAGTGCTTTTTCAGACCATATCAGCACTGCTTGCCTGCTTTGTAATGAATAAGCCATTTTAACAAGCATTCTTTGTTGATAGGCACATTAGATCTCACGTTTCGCTCCTTTCAGAACATTTTCCCTGACATTCCTGATACCCAAATTAGTGATAAAAGTTTCACACTCACCATTTTTAATGCTGTTGTTGCTTCTGTTGTGAAGATGACTCTATTATGGAGTCACAGGTTGAATAACATCCATTATATAAGGTTCACTTTCAAGGTGGTGCCTCCCATGCGCTTGTACCTCCCCATAAAATCAAAAAAGAGAAGTAAAGGCTGGCCATGCCCCAAGGCTGCCAAGCTTTCTTATCTTAACCTCCCTTTTCGAGCACATTGAGATGTTTCATCGGGTATTGAACTCCTCCCTGCTGGTTTGTAGATAAGACTCTGCTGTCAGTGGCTAGAATGAACATACAGCACTTCACACAGTTGTCCATTTTTCTGTGCTTGTTGGTGAACCGTGACCTAATCTCATCATTAAACAGGGTCCACCAACAGCATAAGGTTAGGTTTTCAGGCAGGTGCTGATGGAGGCAAAAAGCAAAGTGCAGCCTGCAGGCCACCCTTAGAGAGGGGACAGTCAGTTCACGTGTGTGGCATGTGCTTGTTAGGAGATGACATGCTGTTCAATTCATGTGGTGCAGCAGGTCTACATTGGAGCTTTCAAATACAAAGAAGATAGCAGATATGCCGTATGCATTCAAGGACATGTTATCTGTCTGATCAGGTCCAGCTAGCACTTGGATGAGAGACCATCTAGGAAAAGCTTGGGATGCTGCTGGAAGAGGTGTTGGTGAGGCCAGCAGGGGGCACTTACCCAGTGGTCCGAATGTGGAATGAAAATGGCCGACTGCAGTGTTTGGGGACACTGTGCTCTAAATATGGTGCTGTCCTTCCAATGAGACATAAAACTGAGGTCCTGACTCTCTGTGGTCATTAAAGATCCCTGGGCATCTTTCACAAAGAGTAGTGTGTATCCTGGCTAAACTGTCCATCACGACCTTGTCCATTCTAATCATCTCCTGTCTCTAATTGGCTCTCTGTCTCCCATCACCTAATAGCTAAGATGTGGTGAATGTACTGGTGCAAAAATGGCTGTCGTCGCATCATCCGAGTTGGGGCTACACACTGGTGGTGGTTGAAATGGTTCCCCTCTGTCTATGTAAAGTGCTTTGAGTGGCAAGAGAAATGCTATTTATATGTAATTAAATAACTCATTATTAACTAAAATGAGACCAAACTTCTGGCTCAGAGTACTGAAGTCCCTTCCATTGACTTTGAGGTGGTCACAGTGCACAGCAATAACATTGTAGATGCTGGCCTGGATGACTCAAGTGGTTCTGACAGATGACACCAAAAATGTGTGTTGATAAGTTTAATACCCTCCAATAAATCCACAGTTCTGGAGTCATGTACACTTAGTGGGTCAAGAAGATGGAGCTCCTTCCACTGTCTATGAATAAGATAAATTTGTTGGATTTCCTTGGACTTTTTTCCAAGCTTAGATCTTCTCCTCCACTTCTCTAGGTGCCATTTTATGTGATTAGTAAACAAGTGCCAAGTGCAAAATGAAAGGATTCTATAGCACGTACTTGAAGGTGGGTGGTCCAAATTTGTCTTCAAGTTTTATCTAAATTCTCGAGTCATCAACACTAAAATAGGTAGAGAGTTTCCAAGAATATAGCAATTTGGAACAACACACTAAGCCAACTGCCCCGAGAAGAGAAAAGCTGAACTACAACGAAAGGGAGATAAGAAACAGAACAACCCACCCTTAAGTGCCCACAGTACAACAGGGCTTGGCACATTACACATTGTCAAGTTTAGGGAGGAAGTTTTAGAAAAGAGATCCTAATGTACAAGTGCTTTGGCAGTTAAGATCTGCGGATGACACTGATGATGTATGATCATGAATTGAGCAACAGGGAACTCTCACGTTCACACTCTCCAAACCCGCAGTCTTTTATCTTTCTTGTGATGTGCTGCTGTTGGAGAACGTAATGCCAGACTGCAAGGTAATTTTAATGTGCTGGTCATCAGCCTTAAATAGAGTAGGGGAGCCATCTTGCTGAAGATACTCCATAAGGATCATCATTCCATGGTCCAAGTATGATAGTTAAGTTTCCACAGTGCTAGCCAAGAACACCTGCCATCTGATAGTTGGAACCAGACACCGGTGAGTCACAGTAAAAACAGACACAAGAAGGTCAGTTTCCAACTATAAATGTGTTTATTAAACAATTCTAATTGCCCAATCGAAAAATCTTTAAATATGTTCAATGCAAGAACTAGAACAATTCCATAAACAATGGTGCATTGAGTACAATGTAGAATTTAAAAATCTTCATTAAAAATTAGATTACATAAATACTGAAAAACAAATAATTTGATTGCATCAATTTTTTTGCATCTTCTGCCCCATTAAAGAAAAAAAGAAATAATTTTCCTGTTTCCACAAAATAACTACAATTGTTTGTTTGCACTCTCTACATCGGGGTCCCTAACTCTGGTTCCGGAGGGCCGCAGCGGCTGCAGGTTTTCATTCTAACCCTTTTCTTAATTAGTGACCTGTTTGTTTTTACTGCTAATTAATTTCTTTTGAATTCATTTTAATCAATTTGCTCTTGAAGACTCGAACCCCTCAATTGTTTCTGTTTCCTTAATTAGCATCCAAACAGTAAAGAGACACAAAACGAGCCAAAACAACTGGTGCATCCTGCAATATCTGAAAATAAAGAAAGATGAAGGTCTCAGGAATGCTGATCTGCTCAGGTCACCAAAACATTTTACCAGTGCTCTTAGTAAAGAGAAAATCAATATTGGAAATGTATGCTGTTACACAATGAGAACAGCAACAAGCCATGGAATTAACAACAAGAGTCTGTGCCTAATTAAGAAGCTGGTTGGAATGAAGTTGGTTGGAGTTTGAGGCCCTGACTTAGTTGGTCTTCTATTGGCTCTTTATATATAATACGCTAGCGTGACTGTTCATATGTCTGTCCAGGATTTTAAATCATCTGTAGCTCACAAACCATTTGACCTATTGACTTGAAATTTGGCACACATATAGTATGTGACGTCTACTGTTCACTTTCGGGGTGATGATTGACCTCCAAGGTTATTCCTCATTTTATTTGTATTTTATTCTATTGTAGAATCAACTCTTGGCAGCAGCCAGCAGGGCGGTTGTGCGGCACATGTGTACGAGCATCGTTGATATCCCTACAACCATCGCCTTCACTTCCCCTACCTCTTCATATCTTAAATCATTCTTGAGGCAGATTGAAGACTTAAGTGCCAGCTTAAGTGAAAAATTAAGAAAAACATACAAAGTAATTGCAACACCAACACTGACTTAATCAGTTTTAATGCGAAAAGATGCCAACGAAAGAAGAGAAGCAGCGGGCCGCTAGGGTGGAGAAGGAAAGAGCTGCTCAGGAAGCAGTAAGCGCATCAACCTCTGAGCAAACAAATGCTAAACGTACAGAGAAAGAGGATGCACAAGTCAAATGTATTCACTGCACGTTATCATGCAGTGTACCATTACTTGTGTTCAATAAATAAACAATCCAGTAAAGCAGTGTTTTAAAAAAAGCAGGACTTAATAAGAATGAAAACACCAGTCATCGGGTCAATGCTCCATCCACTCATAGACGAGCCCAGCACAACTCCCTCTTCATCTCCCTAGCTTACCCATTGCTTACTCAGCTGGCAGAGACTCCAGCAGCTGCAGTCCTCATCAACCCGACCCCCATCTTGCCTGCCATGAGTAGCATTGGCCAGACCACCCAGGGTTGGTTGTCCTCCTGTCTTCCTTCTCGCATACCTCGGATCCCTGGGGTAGGACTCCACCACAATCACTCGCACTTCACAACAATAAGTCAGTGGAGGCGATCTGCCTTTGCTCCGTCATAGGGACATCCATCAAGCTGCCTTTCACAGCCTGGCTAGTACAGGGCACAGGTGCGAATGCGCCGCACCCTCTGATGAATTAATGAGGCACCTGCCTGACGCGCTCACTCGCATGTGTCTTCACAATCAGGCAGGCACCCCAGCCATCCTCTGTGCAAAGCAGGCTCACAACTGATTACAGACTGTGCAATTATTTATTTAAAATCAACACAGTGCCACAGACCTCTTATCACAGCCAGATGTCCCATGAACCTCCTGCAGAGATCCTGCTTGATAAAAGGTAATAACCTTCCTGTTATTATGGCTGGAAGCACCAAAGCATCTCCAAATGTGCTCACTAGAGGGGGAAATCAATCAAAAACCATTGCTGTATATAGAGGTGTTGGTGAGGCCAGCAGGGGGCACTTACTTGGTGATATAAATGTGGATCAAAATGGCCGAGTGTAGTGTTTGGGGACACTGTGCTCTAAATATGGTGCTGTCCTTCCGATGAGACATAAAACTGAGGTCCTGACTCTCCATGGTCATTAAAGATCCCTGGACATCTTTTGAAAAGATTAGGGTGTATCCCAATGTCCTGGCTAATTTGTCCATTATGACCTTGTCTATTCTAATCATTTCCTGTTCCTAATTGGCTCTCTGTCTCTCACCTCATCATCTCCTAACAGCTAAGGTATGGTGAGTGTACTGGTGCAAAAATGGCTGTCGTTGCAACATCCAAGTAGGTGCTTCACACTAGTGGTGGTGGAAGTGGTACCCCTCTGTTTATGTAAAGTGCTGTGAGTGATGAGATATATACTATATAAATGGAATTTATTTATTCATTTATTTATTTATTTAATTAATTGATTGATTGATTGATTGATTACAAAAGAAGACTGAGCTGTTGACTCAGAGTGCTGAAGCCCCGTCCATTGACTTTGAGGTGGGCACAGTGCACTGAGATCAGTGATTGGTAAGGTCCTCACTGCCCAGGCCTGGATGACCCAAGTGGTTCTGACAGATGACACCAAAAAATGTGTGTTGATGGGTTCAATACCCCTCAGTAAATTCACAAGTCTGGAGCCATGTATACTTAATGGGCCAAGAAAGTGAATCTCCTTCTGCGAGTAAGTCAAATTCGTTGGATTCCCTTGGACTTTTTTCCAAGCTTAGAGCTTCTCCTCCTCTTCTCTCGGTGCCTTTTTATGTGATTAAGAAATAAGTGCCAAGTGCAAAATTTATTTAAAATCAACACAACGCCATGGATCTCTTACTTATTCTGCTGTTGCTAAGTTACAAACGCAGCACCCCGAGGCACTTGTGCTAATCGCTGGAGACTTTAACCATGTGACGCTGGACAAAACATTACCTGCATTCTCCCAGTATGTGGACTGCAACACCCGGGGAAATAAGACTATTGATTTACTGTATGCAAACGTTAAAGACGCATACAGTGCCACCCCGCTGCCTGCGCTTGGGAAAGCAGATCATAACCTGGTTCTGCTTCAGCCTCACTACAAACCAAAAGTGAGAATCCTACCTACAACCACACGATCATTCAGGAAGTGGACCCCGGAGGCTGAGAATGCTCTGAGACAATGTTTTGGAACTACAGACTGGGATATCCTGCAGGGATCACATAGTGAGAACATTGAGGAGGTTGTTGACTGCACTACTGACTACATCAACTTCTGTATGGACATTGTAGTTCCAGTAAGAACTGTATGCTGCTATGCTAACAACAAGCCATGGATTACAAGTGACATCAAGGGCCTTTTGAACCAAAAGAAAAGGGCCTTTAAAGAAGGTGATCAGCATGAGCTCAAGCGCGTGCAGAAGGAACTCCGAGTCCAGCTCAGGGCGGCGAAAGAGCAGTACAGGAGAAAGCTGGAGCAGAAGTTGCAGAACAACAGCATGAAGGAAGTGTGGGATGGGATGAAGATCATCACTGGCTGCAGCTCAAAGCGGGGTATCACCATCGAGAGAGACGTGAAGAGAGCAAACCAAATGAACATCTTCTTTAACAGGTTTGACCACCCACTCTCACCTCGGAGTACTGCACTCTCTACACATCCTTCTGCTGATACCAACATAGGAGAGACATCCCCACCCACAATTACAGCAGCGCAAGTGAGCAGAGAGCTGAGGAAACTTCGTGCCAGCAAAGCAGCAGGTCCAGATGGAGTATCGCCACGACTGCTGAAGGTCTGTGCATCAGAGCTGGGGGGTCCTCTACAGCGCATCCCTGCAAAGATCCTGCTTGATAAAACAACAACAATTACAATGGAATTAGCCAGACCTCCATGGCTCGCCTACAGCTGGTGAAAAATGCTGCTGCTCGATTTTTAACTGGCACAAGAAAGCATGAGCATGTTACCCCGATTTTGGCTTCCCTCCACTGGCTTCCAATAGTTTTCGAATCCATTTTAAGATCCTTGTATTTGTTTTTAAATCTTTTAATGTGTGTGCCCCTCTTTATTTGTCGGAACTGCTGCACCCTTAAGTACCGTCTCGCTCTCTCAGGTCAGCAGACCAGATGCTTTTACGCGTTCCTAAGGCACGATGCAAACTCCGAGGTGATTGAGCTTTTTCAGTTGCAGTCCCAAAACTCTGGAACGATTTGCCGTTGCACGTTAGGCAGGCTCCTTCGCTAGCTGCTTTTAAATCCTGTTTAAAAATACATTTTTACTCTCTGGCTTTTAACCCTGTATAATATGTTGGCTATTTGTATACTTTTTATACTTTCTATTAAGAATCTCTTCAGTTCTTATGTGTTTATGTGTTGTTTTTCTTTGTACAGCACTTTGGTCAGCCTTGAGGTTGTTTTTAAAGTGCTTTATAAATAAATAAAATTAAATTAAATTAAATTAAATTAACAACAACATTTATTTCTATAGCACATTTTCATACAAACAATGTAGCTCAAAGTGCTTTACATGATGAAGAAAGAGAAAAAAGACAAAATAAATAATTAAAATTAGGGAACACTAATTAACATAAAATAAAAGTAAGGTCCGATGGCCAGGGAGGACAGAAAAAAAAAAACTCCAGACGGCTAAAGAAAAAAATAAAATCCGCAGGGATTCTGAGGCCACGAGACCACCCAGCCCCCTGTAGTTATTCTACCTAACATAAATGACCTCAATCAGTCCCCATTGTATTTAGGGTTTACATGGAAGAATTTGATGAACTTCTGGCCTTTAATCCATCAATGTAAGAACATTACGGTGCTTTGATCAGGTGGTGGTGGTGCAGATCGCCACCACAGAAAACCGGAAAAAGAACAGGAGAGAGAGTAGGGGTTAGTATGGATTTTGGAGCCACCATGAAAAATAATGATAATTAATTGAATATACAGAGCATCAGGATTTAACTAAGATGAAGCTCTGAGAAAACCATGTTAAAGTAATGCTTGCTTGATAAAAGGTAGTAAGCTTCCTGCTGTTATGGCAGGGAGCCCCAAAGCATCTCCAGATGTGCTCACTAGAAGGGGAAATCGATCAAAAACCCTGGCTAGACATAGATGGAACCACATAGAACATTTCTAAAGTAAAAGATTCACAAGAATTCTCTTCAATAACAATGACGCTCTGTGGAGCAGAAAGGCAATAGCAATTGCCCACAATCCAATGCAACCAAAATCCCAATACAGAATGGCAAAACCAAGTTAAAAACAGGAAGCATGAAGTTAAAATCCAAAAAAATGACAATAACTGCAGAAGATCACAGTGACTCACAACACATGGAATATAACATAGGAAAAAAATAATAAAGCAGATAATTAACAAAAGTAACATTAACATAATATTAATGGCTCCACCAAGAACAAAAAAACACATTAAACATGGATTGTGAACCCCATCTAGGGGGCAATCTCTGGCTGAAATTTGATACCTACAAGAACTACCACCAGCACTGTTCCATTATCACACCTGGACAGTATGGCCAGCCAGTGCTGCTCTGTGTTGGACCGACGACTTCCCTCATTAAGACAAGCCCACTCTTAATTTATTTTTCATGCTGGGAAGGTTTGCATATGGATACTGCAAACAAGGGACATTGTGCTAGGCAGAAAAGGTGTCCATCGCAAACAAGGGACATTGTGCTAGGCAGAAAAGGTGTCCATCTGGACATGGAGAACAACCCTGCATTTGCAAAAAAAATGACACAGTGTCTTAGTACGGAAAGATGGTCACATTGGCTAGGAGATCAATAGTACATTTGAGGGCCTAGGAGTGCAAGGTTGGCTTGTGGGAACAGGTGGAATAATGGGAGAGATCCTTCTTGCCACTAGCTAACAGCCGGGTGTTCTTGGAGAGGATATAGAGATCTGTGTTACATATTGAAGAGGATAAGACATTAGGAGTTATAAGAAGTCCAGCAGTACTAGGGTGTTTTAAAGTGTTAGCCATTATGGATGTAGAGAGAAGTCAAACAAAATGACACCTCTTATTGGCTAACTAGAAAGATTACAATATGTAAGGTTACATGACAACTCAGGCCCCTTCTTCAGGCAAGATGTAATACAGAGACTGGAGTTCCCTGTGTTTATATACACACTCTAGGACATGAAACAACATTGGAAAACCTTTAAGTGAGACATCTTAGATGTAAAAAATTAATAGACCGCTCCAGGCAAAGATTCATTTAGCAAGAGAGGAGAACAAGGTATAGTCAAGATCTTCTGATAAGATAACTGTTCAACAGAGTCTTTTGAAGTTTTTGATGAGTTTTTCCATACAATGTGGATCTGTAGACAGGCTGTCTGGGTCTGTCCGAGAGATGTAAACAATCCTCATATCTGGCCATAAAACTTTTGTCTCTATTTAAACCATGTTGTAAAAAATGAATAGACTTCTCCAGGCTAAGATTCATTTAACAAGACAGGAGAACACTCATGCTAAAATTTAACACATTACAATATTATTTGAAAAGAGACAAGGATTTTATAACAAGATATGAGGATTGCTTACATCTCTCGGATTGAACCAGACAGCCTGACTACAGATCCACATTACATGTAAAGCTTAAAGGAACACTTTGAAAACACATCAGATCTCAATGGGGAAAAAATCCTGCTGGATATCTCTACTGATATGGACTGGATAATGTGTTAGGAACGAAAGGATGCCACACCGTTTGGTGGAAATTAAAATTATCAACCTACAGAGGGCTGAATTCAAAGACACCCCAAAAATCAAAGTGAAAAAATGATGTGGCAGGCAGACTAGTCCATTTTGCCAAAATTTCATTGTAGCAACTCCAAATCGTACTCAGTAGTTTATATGGCCCCTACTTGCTTGTATGCATGCCTGACAATTTCGGGGGGGCCTGCTCCTAATAAGACAACAGATGGTTTCCTGGGGGATCTCCTCCCAGATCTGGACCAGGGCATCACTGAGCCCCTGGACATTCTGAGGTGCAACCTGGTGGTGTCAGATGGACTGACCCATAATGTCACAGAGGTGTTCTATTGGATTGAGGTCAGGCGAGTGAGCTTGGGAGCCAGTCAGTGGTATCAATTCTTTCATCCTCCAGGAACTGCCTGCATACACTTGCCACCTGAGGCTGGGCATTGTCATACACCAGGAGGAACCCAGGACCAACTGCACCAGCATATTGTCTGACAGTGGGTCCAAGGATTTCATCCCGATATCAAATGGCAGTCAAGGTGCCGTTGTCTAGCCTGTAGATGTCTGTGCGTCCCTCCATGGATATGCCTCCCAAGACCATCACTGACCCACCACCAAAGCAGTCATGCTAAGAACGATGTTACAGGCAGCATAACGTTCTCCACGGCTTCTCCAGACACTTTCACGTCTGTCACATGTACTCAGGGTGAACCTGCTCTCATCTGTGAAAAATACAGTGCCAGGCAGTGAGCACTGGGCCCACTAGAGGATGTCAGGCCCTCAAACCACGCTCATGAAGTCTGTTTCTGATTGTTTGGTCAGAGACTTTCACACCAGTAGCCAGCTGGAGGTCATTTTGTAGGCTCTGGCAGTGCTCATCCTGCTCCTCTTTGCCCAAAGGAGCAGATACCGGTCAGTCCTGCTGATGGGTTAAGGACCTTCTACGGCCCTGTCCAGCTCTCCGAGAGTAACTGCCTGTCTCCTGAAATCTCCTCTATGCCATTGAGAGTGTGCTGGGAGACAAAGCAAACCTTCTGGCAATGGTACGTATTAATGTGCCATCCTGGAGAAGCTGGACTACCAGTGCCACCTCTGTAGGTCCAGGTATCGCCTCACGGTACCAGTAATGACACCGACCGTAGCCAAATGCAAAACGAATGAAAAAACAGATAAGGAGGGAAAAATGTCAGTGGCCTCCACCTGTTAAACCATTCCTGTTTTGGGGGTCGTCTCATTGTTGCCCCTCTAGTGCCCCTGTTGTTAATTTTATTGACACCAAAGCAGCTGAAACTGATTAACAACCCCCTCTGCTACTTAACTGACCAGATCAATAGCACAGAAGTTTCACATGACTTGATGCTGTACTCGGATTAAAAAGTGTTCCTTTAATTTTTTGAGCAGTTTATATTGTACTCTTTCTAGTTAGCCAAAATAAGGTGTCATTTTGTTTGACTTCTCATTACATCCAGAATGACTAATGCGGTACAACACCCTAGTACTGTGGAGTGAATGCTACAAAAGCTCCTGAGTTTCTAAAAAAGTACCTGGTTCCTTAATAAAGTTTCTGCAGTGACAAAGTGCCAGTTGTCTGATGACCCACTATGGCCCATTACAGTACACCCCCAAAATTCACAGGGGTTACGTTCCTAGAGCATCCGAGAATTGTGAAAAACTGTGAATTTTGGATGTGCTTAAAAAAATGCCTATTTTTATAGTTTAAACCCTAAATATGCCCCCAAAACACTTAAATTTAATTTCATACTCAGCTTAATACATTACCTAAAAATAAAGAATATAAAGGTAAACCAGTATACTGTACAGTACTGTACTGATATGTCTCCCGCAGTGCTAGAATGTAAAATACCGATGTTACCGCTATATGTACTGTAGTTCATGCAAGCGCGTTTTCATTGCCAGAAGTCTTAGAAGGTGCAGGACGTTTCGGCAGCATCTTGGGGCTTTAACCCCTAAACTGGAATACTTGGGGTTTAATGCATCCCTGGACGCCAAATACTTTTTTGCTGCACTTTAAGTAAATGTCACAATTCACAAAGAAAAAGTGAAATTTTAATGGAACACATTTTTTTCATGCAAAGAGCATCACAATTACTGCAACACTAATTATTTAACACACTACCAATGTAAACTACTGGAACAATATGTGGCGGCACGGTGGCGCAGTGGGTAGCACTGCTGCCTCACAGTTAGGAGACCTGGGTTCGCTTCCCGTGTCCATGTTCTCCCCGTGTCTGCATGGGTTTCCTCCGGGTAATCCGGTTTCCTCCCACAGTCCAAAGACATGCAGGTTAGGTGGATTGGCGATTCTAAATTGTCCCTAGTGTGTGCTTGGTGTGTGGGTGTGTGTGTGTCCTGCGGTGGGCTGGCTCCCTGCCTGGGGTTTGTTTCCTGCCTTGTGCCCTGTGTTGGCTGGGATTGGCTCCAGCAGACCCCCGTGACCCTGTAGTTAGGATATAGCGGGTTGGATAATGGATGGATGGATGGAACAATATGTACAATTTGCAACTGACGCCATGGATGATATTCAGTAAATCACCGAACCAACTGCGCTTGAACTGGCTGCACTCAAGCAGGCAAGTCTAGTGCAGCGGCTCAATACCAGGGACAGTGAGGCTGCAGTGTTGCAGGGTGTCACGCTTGGGTCACAGAATTGCACAGAAACACAGGAGATTGTAGAGACAGGAACTTCACTTCAAACAAACATGTCTCTTTCAGAAGTAAAAGGAGCTCAGTATGCAGTTAGTTCTTGATTAAAAGAATAGACAAACATCATAGGGGAGCACAACGGGAGCAGAAGATGTCTGGGGGAGGAGTAAGAAACAAAGCAATCAGCCAAAAAGGACAGGTGCTGTTTAGGCTTTTAAGTATGCGTAGCGTCGAGTGAAAAGCATATTACGCGACAGAGCAGCCGCAAGTAAGCCCAGCAAGTAAGGGAGCAATGTGAAGGTAGTCTATCAGCGTTTTTTGAGGAGTATCCGTGTCTTCTAGGGGTGCATTCAACCACCCTGCTCACAAGGGGCTGACTGTGGTCATGAGCTGGCTGCTCAACGAATGTACGGCACTGACTGATCAGCTCCTGCGTGCTCGCAAATGGCACTGGGAAACTACTATAGCCGGTTGTGGCAGCTTAAGGGTTAAGAGGAGCAAAACAGAAAATGCAAGAACACTCAGCTGGAGATGCATCACAGTCAATCAGCAGCAAGGAGAAATGAATAACGCTGTAGCGGTCCAGTGCCGCTAAGATTCACACCGTCGAGAAGACGGTGATTTATTTATTTTTATAGTGGAGATTCCACGGACACACCCAGCCTTGGCCCAACCCGCACGCACTCACAAAGAGAGACAAAAACAAAGCAAACCGGTAATCAAACAGCAAATAAAGAATGTAATGAAAACAAATGAAATAAATGAAAACAACGATACCACCCCTGTTCCCCTTACGGCGATTACACATTAAATACAACAAAGCACAAAGAAAACACACAGAGAAAAACGTTCATGAAAAACGTCAACGGATGAAATGTAATGATGAAAATAGATAGTGCAGAGATACGCACGTTGAATGGGAATGTAATAATAGTCCTACCACTAGTTCCTGAAATGGTGAAGACGGGTGGACGGGTTCAGGAGCGCTCCTTTCTTTGCAGGATGGCCATGAATCCACTTACAGTCCTCATGTACACAGGCAGAGAGCAGACAATCCAGACGCACGAAACGATCCCGGACAAAACGAATAAGTACAGGTAACCCAACAGAAGGCAGACAGACAGGAACTTGAAACACAAATTACAAAAACTTTTTTTTTTGCTTTTGGTCACCGGCCCCATTTATAAAAGCCGTGCTGACATTCTTTGACCCCAACAGCCCCAGCACCCTCAGCAGAAGACCAGTCAGAGCCACTGCAGGGACTGCTGGGAGTTGCAGTTTCAAATTTTATTGGCTACTTTCACCATCCCAAGCCGCATTTTCCTCTACAGTTGCTTCCTGTTCTCTCTACAGTACAGTATTTCCACGAAAAAAGCCATAAAATTTGCGGAGGATATTTGCGGTTTCAGCTGACAATTAGTAGATAGGTTATAAGGAAAAAATCCGCAAATGACTGAGGCCGCGAACTCTGAACTGCAACTTCGAGGGGGTCTACTGTATTTAGTTATTCTCTTTCTTAAGGCGATGTCGGATTACACGTCTTTTCCAGTGTTTTTCAGTTATAGACTTAATTTACATAACCTTCGCGTGTCAGAGGCAGTCAGCATTGCGCTCTCATGACGTCAATCGTCTAATGTGATATACCTAGAAACTCCAATTTGTCCACGATTCGCTCTGATAAAATGATTTGATTTTCTATTTAGTTGCAATCACTGACTTTGTCTGCATGAGAGCTGACAAACAATGAGGGGTCATACAGAAGTAAAATGTACAGAAGTCAGAGACAAGGAATAAGGAACGTTAAGTGTTTTGGACCTCACAAACAGAAGAGAAGCTCATCTATCTAATGCCTTGTGTTTTACATACTATTACAAAATGGATAAAGAGTAAGAAAAAGATGGAGATTGTGGCTGAACACACTGTATCTGTTAACCCTTTGTACAGCACGGTGTTGGCTGTCACAAAAAGTGGTTGGCACAACTGTGTTAAAACGTCAGCACCCAGTAGGTAAATGTGACCGGTGCTGCACTTTCCAGTTGTTTAAATTGACATGGTCTGGTGATGAAATCAGCAATTGATGTGACGTTATGTGACATTGGCTTTAGTGAGGTGACACTTCGTCGTCCACTTTGTATGCTGTCTCTCCTTATGGCCTACTGTGTGTGCAATGATTTGTGGTGTGTGTCTCCCTCAGAGTTGTGTTGTGCGCTCTGTAGACCTTCTGCACTTTCTCCCTATTGTCCACTATATAATACATCGCCCTAACTTAGTGGCCTATCCCTCACAAAGCCAACATGATATCCTCTTTCAAATACAGTGTGGTCTCTCTGCTTGTTTGACGAGTGGCTATCGCATGACATGAATGGTCTTCTCTTATTCTCATAATTCTTCATTTGCTCAAAGTTTTTTTTTCTACTGTTATCACAACACTGTGACTCGACCTGCTTACCTAAGGAGCAAATTGAGAAAAAGAATAAACAGAGCACCCAAACAGAGCAATGTCAGCATCAAACACAAATGGCTCTTAGTTGTGTGATCTTTGAAAAGTCAATATTTAAACTTTTTTTTTTATTTCTCTGGAAATGTGACTATTTTAGTAAGGTTTACAAGTTGGGTAGGGCTGAGGGTGCCGAGTAAATGTGGCAAATAAAAACTCAGCAAATAACAAGACGTGAGAAAACAGACCAGAAACAATGGAGCACATCCTCAAACAAGCATGCAGAGCTCCAGGTGTAGTCAAGCGCAACGAGTCCACCACAAAACCCATAGGAATGAACAATCAAAAAAAGAAAATCACACATCACCTTTTTGGCTTCTCCTTGATAACAATGACATCAGAAGGAAATCTAGTCTAGTGCTTCTCAAATTGTTTTCTGGAATATTTTACTCCGGTAGTCCCACAAGTGTCTCCTGTTGAGTTTCAGCAGGGAAGCAAAGATCTTAACTGGGACACTGACAACACTTCCATCGCTAAAAAGGCTCAACAGCAGTTGTACATCAACTGAAGAAATTAAATATTTCCCAGCCAATCCTAGTTCAATTTTACAAAGTCATAATTGAAAGTGCAATCACATTTTTCATTGTTGTCTGGTTAGGTTCAGCAATGGCACCCTCCAAAAATAAATTACGGCCTGTTGTGAGGTCTGCTGATCTAATAATTGGCTGTACCCTTCCATCTGTTGCAGACTTGTACGAGGGGAGACACAAAAATAACCGGACTGGCCTTGTGGCTTTCCTGGAAAACTGTCTGGAGGTCAGCCGGATGTGAATCATAGAACTATACCCCTCCTAGATGCCCTCTCAAACCGCCGACCGGCTAGGTGTGTCCTGTGAATAGCCCAGTCAGTATTTGCACAACAATTGCTACACGAGTTGCTGTGACAATGTCGGGTGAAAAAATCGAACAGTGAATCAACAACAACAACAAATCAACAACAAATTTCTCATGAAATTGAACAAAACAGCTACATAAACTTATGAAATGATCAAAACAGTGTATGGTGTAAACAGTTTGTCTTGCACACAAGTTTTTGAGTGGCACAAACATTTCAAGGAAGGACAAGAAAATGTGGAAGACTTTCAACGCCCAGATCGCCAACGTTCGTCTCAGACGGATGAAAACATCAATACGGTGAATCAGATTGTTCTAAATGATCGTATTTCTTTTTCCGTAAAGCAGTTTTTGACTGACTAAAACATTCCTTTCCTCGATCATCCTCCCTATTCACCTGATTTAGCTCCCTGTGATTTTTACTTGTTACCGAAAATCAAAAGTGACATGGAGGGAACACATTTTTCTTTAATGGATAAAGTGAAGACAGAAACGGCAAGCCTGCTGATGAGCCTCAAGCAAGAAGACTTCCAGCACTGTTTCAATCAATGGAAGATACGTATGGAGCGGTGTAGAGATCAGGAGGGGGATATATAGAAGATGACAATGTTTAGAATGCTTAATTCAGCAATAAATATATATTTTTTACCAATCCGGTTATTTTTGTTCCTCACCTCATATACACCTCATGTCAATAGCCACGTCATAAGGATCACGATGGACTCATCACACCCCGCTCATCACTTATTCCATAAACTCCCCTCTGGTAAATGCTTCAGATCAATTAAAACTCAAACTAGCAGACACCTCAACAGATTCTTTCCCAGAGCCATTGCCTTCTCAGACCAGTAACATAGCCTGTCTTCTGTGTAAACTCATGCGTTCTGTCACATACTGTATGAAGTTGTGTGTGTGTGTACAGTGTATGTAGATGGATGTGTGCGGATGTGCATACACACTCACACTTTCACTTGCACATCACCATTTGCACATCTCCTTTATAATTGTACTATTCTGCCAACTTATGCTATTTATGTTATTTGTATGTGACATTGTGTTATGTTATAAGCAGCTCCAAATCTACCAAGTCAAATTCCTGTACATTAAGTACTGGCGAATAAAAGAGATTCTGGTTCTGATGATTCTGATCTCAGCAAAGTCACACAATGGGCTCAGATTTTCCAGGAGTTTCTTGACATTTTTTTTTTTTTTTTGCAATTTCAACGTTTTTCCACTGTGTGCTCAGTAATACAGTGCATCCGGAAAGTATTCACAGAGCATCACTTTTTCCACATTTTGTTATATTACAGCCTTATTCCAAAATGGATTAAATTCATTTTTTTCCTCAGAATTCTACACACAACACCCCATAATGACAACGTGAAAAAAGTTTACTTGAGGTATTTGTAAATTTATTAAAAATAAAAAAATTGAGAAAGCACATGTACATAAGTATTCACAGCCTTTGCCATGAAGCTCAAAATTGAGCTCAGGTGCCTCCTGTTTCCCCTGAGCATCCTTGAGATGTTTCTGCAGCTTAATTGGAGTCCACCTGTGGTAAATTCAGTTGATTGGACATGATTTGGAAAGGCACACACCTGTCTATATAAGGTCCCACAGTTGACAGTTCATGTCAGAACACAAACCAAGCATGAAGTCAAAGGAATTGTCTGTAGACCTCCGAGACAGGATTGTCTTGAGGCACAAATCTGGGGAAGGTTACAGAAAAATTTCTGCTGCTTTGAAGGTCCCAATGAGCATAGTGGCCTCCATCATCCGTAAGTGGAAGAAGTTTGAAACCACCAGGACTCTTCCTAGAGCTGGCCAGCCATCTAAACTGAGCGATCGGGGGAGAAGGGCCTTAGTCAGGAAGGTGACCAAGAACCCAATGATCACTCTGTCAGAGCTCCAGAGGTCCTCTGTGGAGAGAGGAGAACCTTCCAGAAGGACAACCATCTCTGCAGCAATCCACTAATCAGGCCTGTATGGTAAAGTGGCCAGACGGAAGCCACTCCTTAGTAAAAGGCACATGGCAGCCTGCCTGGAGTTTGCCAAAAGGCACTTGAAGGACTCTCAGACCATGAGAAAGAAAATTCTCTGGTCTGATGAGACAAAGATTGAACTCTTTGGTGTGAATGCCAGGCGTCACATTTGGAGGAAACCTGGCACCATCCCTACAGTGAAGCATGGTGGTGGCAGCATCATGCTATGGGGATGTTTTTCAGCGGCAGGAACTGGGAGACTAGTCAGGATAAAGGGAAAGATGACTGCAGCAATGTACAGAGATATCCTGGATGAAAACCTGCCCCAGAGCGTTCTTAACCTCAGACTGGGGCAACGGTTCATCTTTCAGCAGGACAACGACCCTAAGCACACAGCCAAGATATCAAAGGAGTGGCTTCAGGACAACTCTGTGAATGTCCTTGAGTGGCCCAGCCAGAGCCCAGACTTGAATCTGATTGAACATCTCTGGAGAGATCTTAAAATGGCTGTGCACCGACGCTTCCCATCCAACCTGATGGAGCTTGAGAGGTGCTGCAAAGAGGAATGGGCGAAACTGGCCAAGGATAGGTGTGCCAAGCTTGTGGCATCATATTCAAAAAGACTTGAGGCTGTAATTGCTGCCAAAGGTGCATCGACAAAGTATTGAGCAAAGGCTGTGAATACATGGGATTTTTTTATTTTTAATGAATTTGCAAAAACCTCAAGTAAACTTTTTTCACGTTGTCATTATGGGGTGTTGTGTGCATAATTCTGAGGAAAAAATGAATTTTACTCCATTTTGGAATAAGGCTGTAACATAACAAAATGTGGAAAAAGTGATGCACTGTGAATACTTTCCGGATGCACTGTATATGGTGAAATGTATAGACAATAGTAATGAAACATATTATATACAGTACATATTTATACACATTCACAACATATTATATACATATTTACTATGATTACAAAGCTTTAATTTTTATTGCCATTCACCAATTAGATCATACTCATTCTGGAAGAAGAAGCAGGCTGTGTGGCATAGTGGTTACAACTTTGGACTTCAAATCCTTTTTTAATTTTATATTTTTCAAATCCTAAGGTTGTGGAATTCAAATCCCACTACTGACACTAGTGTGTGACGGTGAGTAAGTCACTTCAGCTGCCTGTGCTCCTAGTGCAGCTCACAATGACAAGGAAGAAAAAGATCCAGACATAGCACACTGCTGTGAAGAACATTAGTACTTGTGCATGATGCCAAAGATGTGAAATTCTCATCATTTTCATTCTCGTGGAAAAACAAAAATAAATGTAACCAATTGTATCTCAGATGTTGTATGACACCTCGGATAAGGGCATCAGTGCAACAAAAAATATGAAGTCTTGAAAGAAATTGAAATGAGATTTGAAAGAGCTTTCAAAAAATAGACCATGCTTTTCAAACCAAATTCTTGTGTCTCCTTTTTACCTAAAGCTATTTCTCTGAAGGAATTTTAGGAGCAAAACCTGTGACAAAGTTAATTCTTAAAAGAAACATAAATGAGAATCTCCTTCAAGTCTCATGAGTCATCAAAGATCAACCTTTGTGCAGAAAAATATTCCTATGGGAAACCATCACCTTACACCTGTGAGACAACAGAACTTACGTACCATCATTCTCTTGAACCCACAGTCTGATTTCAGAGCACTCTGTAAGTGGGCCCATTTTCTGTTATCCTCACATAAACTTGTGAGATGGTCCATTATCTTTGGCTTGCTGTACTCACAGACTCCTCATTCAGCCCAATGGTGCCCCTGCAGTATCTGCTAACTCCACATAAAAATGTGTATCACCAGACAACATCCTTAGCCATCATACTTCCTGACTCAGATCCTCATTTTACACTTTGCTGAAAAGGCTCATTTGACTCTATGATGCCCCCTGTCTTCAAGCCCCCAGCTATATCCTTCACACTTGTCCAGACCCGTTAGCCAGGCCAAATCTTAAGGTGGGCCTTTGCATTTCTGTGGATGAGCAATAGCTGATATGAACTTCCAATTTTAAATAAAGTTTAAATTACACTATTGATTTCAATACAAATGAACAGCAGAGATGCTGAGGGCAATAATCATTTAAGCACAAATTTAAAGAGATGAATTGTAATGACACAACCTCCCACCAACAGGGCAGACCTCTTGCTCAGACGCCACACAAGAGTGTTAACCGATGAATAGCATTAAGCCGAGGCCACCGAAATAATAACAAAACCATCCAATAAACGCATTGCAGGCTCTTGAATATTAATCAAATGCTAAATACTATATTAACAACACACTCTACATCAGAATAGTGCATCACCAAGGCAGACAGCACGTATGTATAAAGCGAAAGGGACAATGTGTGGGCCATGGGACATAAGTCCACATACAGCAAAACACAGGAACAAATCAGAGTAAGACCTTGCCCCCTGCTTTGTCTTGGTAGAGTTCTCTATTACTCGACTTTCCCCTTTTGCATTCTTCAATATGCACCCTTTGTCAGAATGCCTCAAATCCCATTGACTTCCCAGTGTTTATAAGGTATTGTACTTTATAACATCTCCCCACCTTCCCTTCTGTATTGATAACCTCAGGCAGTTACACAGAGCAATAGACAAGCAGGAGCTGAGTTCCAACTTTAAATAATGTATTATTGATAATATTCATAAAATAAGAGCAATAAGCAAAGTACAAGTGAATATTGGCAACCATACAACCTGATAAAGGCTGATGTTTAGTTTCAGGCGGCACACAGACTTGTTTATTACTTTAAATGTCTCTAGTTAAGTCCTCATTAAATGGCTTTCTTCAGGACAGGCCGCATTCCTGTCTCAATGTGGCTGCCAAGCTGTGCTTCTCAGTGTGGTCTTCTTTTCAGTTCATGGTGTATGAGATGGTCCTTCATCATGATGGTGAGAGAGAAAGAAAGAGAGGGAGGGGTAAAGCAACCGAATTTATACATTCTTTGTCCAAATCTATACACCAATACGGTGTCATGCTACAAAATAGTCTCTGATTCAAGCCAATCCCAAACAGCCATACTTTAGACCAATGGTGGCACACAATACCTTTCGCACCCACCCCCAAAACTATTTGTTGAGCTGATTCTTGCCAGCTCGGTAGACTGGATTTCCTGAGGGGGTTGATTCAGAGAGTCCTGCAGGGAATCACTTGCCAAACTGGTTGTTGGCACTTCCCTTGAACGTATCATAAAATTCCTCACTCAGTCCTAAAGAATGGGGGGGGGGGGAGTGGGGTTCAAACCATTTTTGTTCTTATCAATGATATAACACTAATATTTGTAATATTTGGTTTGTTACAAATAAAGACATACAAAATATTTATCAACTTATATACAAAATTTCCTCACAACACCCCTTATGGAGCTTTCTCGGTACAAACTTGGTTAGAATTGTCCATGCCTTGGTCACCCACAGTGATCAAACGTGGTACGAGTCATTCAGTCTGACTCTGTCATGCAAGCCCTGCTCCTAAAGGTTGATAGCTGAATCCTGTTTCCAATCTGAGGATCTTCTGGTGAAATATCAGAAGGTTATGTAATTAAGGAGCGGGAACAATGTCCGTATTACCTAATTTCTGTAATGCAATCTTGATGCGCTATGCTTTGTGATTATTAATGGTCCACATTTGTGATTTTGGACGTACGCTCAGCCTCCTGCTCAAGGTAATACGGAGTTACTGTCCGCACTGATTGACCAGTTTGGGTATGATATGTGATCACATTCACTAGAAGGGTGCCTATCAATCAAAATATTCCATATTCAGTTCTCTGTGAACCCACAAGTACATATGCATACTTCATTCATTCATTAAAAATTATTAATGGATAGGCCAAGTGGTTGGATTGGATGGGCACAGCCTCATTAGGCTGGAGTGATGGGTCTATCCTAAAGTTTTCATTGATGCCTGTGTTGCACACTGTCTTCTTACCTGATATAAACCCAGGGTGTTCTGAGCTGCCTAAAGTTTCTAATGACAGCTTTCATAAATGCTTGCTCCACTCTACTCCGTCCCTCCTGACATTACCCAACTTTTGGGTCTCATGAAATCTTCTGTCACCAGTCCTCTCCTATTTCCGGAGCTTCTGTTCTTTTTATGTGTCCATATCTGCTCTGTGGTGGCCCCCTCTCCTTATCCAAGGAGTGCTAATTTCTGATTCCTGTTAATAGGATATGGCCCCAGTTGTCAGAGAGTGTGTGGCCCAAGAGGTCACAGCTGAGGGCTTCCAAGATTGCATATCAGTGCAACCTTTTACTAGTCAGTTTATTCTTACATTTTTTCTGGTTAATGATCTTTTAGCTCTGAAGCTTTTGACTATGATTCTGGTTTCACATTCTGGACTGTATTTTGCAGCTGGCTTCAGATTTGTCTTTCTGTTTATAATACATCTGCTCCTGGGGTCCTACTCTTAAAACTGCTAGTGATTCACCCCTAACAGAACATTATGGAGTTTCAAAAATGTTATCATTAATGGCGGTTTAGTAGAGGGAACAACACAAAAACTGGTCTTCTTCTTATTCTTCCTCCTCATCATTTCCCACTCATATGTGGGGTCGATCTGCTTGATCAACCTCCTCCATACAACTCGGTCCTGCACCTCCTCACCAGTCAGGGACTCTTCCTTCAGATCTTCTTTAACTTTACCCATCCACCTCCACTTTGGCCTCCCTCTCTTTCTCTACCCCTGTACTTCCATTCCATTCACTCATTTAACCACATATTCCTTGTCTCTCCTTCTCACATGTCCATACCACTTCACCCTACTTTCCTATACTTTCATAGATGCAGTATCTCTCCAACTTTTGTTGTAACTCTAATTGTCTCATTTTTTGTTCTGACCTTTTTCGTAACTCCACACATCCATCTCAACTTTTCAATTTCTGCCACATCTTCTTCTGCTGTGCTCCCTTTACTGCCCATGTCTCAGCTCCATAAATCATAGCTGGTCTTACGACTGTCTTAAAAAACCTTCACCTTTAACTTTTGCCTTAATTCTTCAATTACTCAATGCTCCTGATACCTTCTTCCAGTGGTACAATCCACACTGCACTCTATGGGTTATTTCTGCATCTCCGGCTACCACTGATCCTAGATATTTAAATATATCTACTGTTTTCATTCTGGTCCTGAATCCTGGTCACCATTAAATTTCATATATTCCATCTTTTTCCTATTTTTCTTTAACATTCCATCTTTCAAAGCCCTGCTCTTTCCTCTCCACATCCTCTTTTCTGGTTCTACACAAAAAAACAGTAGTTTTGGTAAACTTACATGAGTTATTAAGGATTCAATAAGTCAACAAGCTATTCAGATTATTGATGTGTTTGTGAAGCCAGGAAATACAAAGAAGTACAAAGACATACCATCCACGGAATCTCAGCATACCAAAAAAAAGAGCAAATTCTCGACTGACGAGAGAAGAGAATTGAACAGTGCACTAGTGTAGATGATGGATGGGACAGTCAGCAATGCCAAAATGTTCAACGTTTGAAAAGTTAGGAATATTTGCTTTTTTATTTTAACACATTATGCAAACATACCCAGGCAATGTTACATTTTCAAACAGGAATAACAAAATTAACTGTATACTAATATCTTAGTTAATTCAATTTAACTAAGTTAATAACAGGTCATCTACTTGAAGCCAAGCGTGTTTGGACCAAGCCATCTAAGAAAATTTTGGGTTGCTGCTGGAAGAGGTGTTGGTGAAACCAGCATGAGGTGGTCACCCTGTGGTTTGAATGTCGATCCCAATGCCCCAGTGCAGTGATGGGGACACTGTGCTGTATAATTGGCACTGTTCCTCAGATGAGACATAAAACCGAGATCCTGATTCTCTGTAGTTATAAAAGATCCCTGGGCATCCTTCATAAAGAATAGGGTGTATCCCACTGTCCAGGCTAAACTGCCCACCATGGCCTACTCATTCTGGGCCTCTAATCATCCCCTGTCCCTTACTGGCTGTCTCTCTCAGCACTTCACCACCTAACAGCTCATGTGTGGTGAGTGTACTGGCACAAAAATGGCTGCCATTGTATCATTCTGGTGCATGCTGCATATTAGTGGTGGCTGAAGTGGCTCCTCACTTAATGACATGCTTTGAGTAGTGAGAAAAGTGCTTTATTATTATTATTATTATTATTATTATTATTATTATTATTATTATTATTATTATTATTATTATCATTATTATTATTATTATTATTATTATTATTATTTTAAGACTAGACTAGATTAGACTTTGGACTTGAAACCCTGAGGCTGTTGGTTCAGATCCCACTACTGACACTGAGTGACCATGAGCAGGTCACTTGAGCTTCCTGTACTCCAATTGGAAAAACCAAAAGAAATTAAACCAACTGTATCACAAATATAAATCACCTTGGATGAAGGAGTCAGCCAAATAAGTAAATGTAAAATGTAAGACTAGAATTAAACAATAGTTTATCAATTAAGGACAGAAAATAGAAGCAAAGAAAGAGGAAGCAAACAATAATTAATTAACAAAATTAATAAGAAAGAATCCAGAAAAGAAAGCAACAGGAGCCAAAGATCATTCATGAGGAACCCTTAATTAATTAGACCTTACATGTGCTCAAACAAGGAAAACCAAGACTAAATGGTTAAGCAGGAGAGAATGAAAATTATTCGTACTAATTGTTGATACAAAACCTAATACCAAAACCAAAAAAAAACTGCAAGGGTCCCAAATCCTTGTGGGGTCCAGTCAATTACTATACACATGATGCTAATATATGCCCTCTTACCCCCTCTCACATCTCAGCTAGTTTCAAACTCATGGTTTACGTCTCTATTGTTTATTCTTGACTCTTTGATTTATGTTGATTGCATGCATCATTCTTTATTTTTGATGTTGCCAATGTACTGTACGTAAGCTGCCGTTATTATGTTCATTTTGTTTTGTGGGTGGTCCCCCTAAGAGGCGGGGCTTTCTGCCAATCACTGCCAGGAACTCCACTCCTCTCTGTCTGGAGGGTCTTTCTCAGCTCCTGTATCTATCTATCTATCTATCTATCTATCTATCTATCTATCTATCTATCTATCTATCTATCTATCTATCTATCTATCTATCTATCTATCTATCTATTATATGGTGCCTTTTTATCTATCTATCTATCTATCTATCTATCTATCTATCTATCTATCTATCTATCTATCTATCTATCTATCTATCTGTCTGTCTGTCTATCTATCTATCTATCTATCTATCTATCTATCTATCTATCTATCTATCTATCTATCTATCTATCTATCTATTATATGGTGCCTTTTTATCTATCTATCTATCTATCTATCTATCTATCTATCTATCTATCTATCTATCTATCTATCTATCTATCTATCTATCTATCTACAGTGCATCCAGAAAGTATTCACAGTGCATCACTTTTTCAAGTGATGCAATTCCTTTGACTTCATGCTTGGTTTGTGTTCTGACATGAACTGTCAGCTGTAGGACCTTAAATAGACAGGTGTGTGCCTTTCCAAATCATGTCCAACCAACTGAATTTGGACTCCAATTAAGCTGCAGAAACTTCTCAAGGATGATCAGGGGAAACAGGATGCACCTGAGGTCAATTTCGAGCTTCATGGTAAAGGCTGTGAATACTTATGTACATGTGATTTTTTTATTTTTAATAAATTTGCAAAAACCTCAAGTAAACTTTTTTCACGTTGCCATTATGGGGTGTTGTGTGCAGAATTCTGAGGAAAAAAAATGAATTTAATCCATTTTTGGAATAAGGCTGTAACATAACAAAAGGTGGAAAAAGTGATGCGCTGTGAATACTTTCCGGATGCACTGTATCTATCTATCTATCTATCTGATGGTTCATTTCAAAAGCACTTAGGAGTGTTTGGTGAATTACTGCAATTTTTTTCCATGCTTTTGAATATTTTGGGACCCGTGCTGCTTGTTGAGAGCATCTTGGATTCTGTAATGGAACTGTGGTCTCTTGGATTGCTGGCAACGTCCTTCACAGTGTAACAGAGCATTTTGAGAGAATAAACTTTTTATTTTATAAAGAGCTTGTGTTTGTCCTTATATCTGGGCATGGTTTGACAGGAAATCCTGCCACCCCCGCACCCCCCCCTCCAGCCAATTTTTGAAGTGGTTTAGTGACTTAATGCTTTGTAACTTCTAGTTCATGACACACCCAAGGCCTAAAGCCCCACTGGAGAGCACTCTGCTGCTGTTCCTTGCCTGGCAAGACGACATCTCATCTCATGATATTTCACTGCCACCTGCTGCACACAGGCCTTCTGCTTTAATTCATTTTATAATTTCATATTCCAGTCTGATTATCAGTAGCATGTCTGTTTATTGTATATACACAATGAAAAGTCATAAACGGATACTTTTTCTTCCAAGAAATGATACTCTTTATAATAATTATGCTTTCCATAAATGTACAACATTTGTGTTAAAGGTTAAATTCAATAGGCCTACACAAATGAGGCAACGCCAGACCCTTCCCAGGTTTCAATGTTGGGATTATAACTGATTTTTTTCAATGATTTCAGTTACTGCCCTTTCATTCAAATTGTATTAAACATTTCTAAAGTTGATTTGATTACCTGATCACTTACCCCTTAAATGAAAGTCAGCAATGTGCACTTTACTCACATCTGAATTGTTTCATTTGTAATTTTAATCTCGGGAGCAGAGGGGTAAATCAAGAAAAAATGTGTCTTTGTCCCAAACATTTTGGAGGGCAGTGTATGTTTCTAAAATGCAAGTATGGACCCAGAAATTCCCAGAACTGGTCAATAGTGCAGAAGTAGGTTGTAGTTAACAAATATACCACTAGGTAATGTGTGCTACAGTCAGAGGTGGTCAACTGCGTATTTCCTCTTCGAGAGGTTTACTTACCTTGGCAGTGACATACATGTGTCTGGTGACTCCTCCTATGAAGTTAGTAGAAGGATTGGGATAGTATGGGGTGGTCATGATGTCACTGGAAAGGGGTGTGTGGCTCCCCTGATATCTGCGTATGCAAAAGGATGAAGGTCCAAGTCTTCAGAGTCCTGGTGCTTCCTGTCTTGCTACAGTATATGGTTGCGGGGACATGGACGCCATCCAGTGACCTGTGACAAAGACTGCACTCCTTTGGTACTGTGTCTCTCCAGAGAATCCTTGGGTACCGTTAGTTTGACTTTGTGTTGAATGAGCGGTTGCTCATGGAGTTCTGAATGAGGCACATTACCTGCATTGTGAGGAAGTGTCAGTTATGGTACTACGGCCATGTGGCGTGTTTCCCTGAGGGTGATCCGGCTCAGAGGATCCTCATTGTTGGGGACCCGAGTGGCTGGACCAGGCAGATAGAGGGTCATTTCCGGAGCATGGGACTGGACCGCGTATCTACCTGGGGGGTTGCCAACTCCCCCACTTGACTTGACTTGTAGACATCCAAGCACCCGGCAGATTTTCAAGAGACAGTAATAACTGTATATTTCAACACTGCAGGATTTGTTCCCCATGCACAGACTGCTAATCAGTGTGGCATTACACTGAAATGCTGAGGTGTCTACCCAGAAGCCCACCCAAAACTGGATTTTGCACAATGACAGCACACCTGCAAAAACTGTGTGGTCAGAGTTTTTGATGTTAAAATAGAGGGGTTGTTGCTTCATAGCCCCCTGACATCGCCAGATCTCACTCCCTGTAACTTCTTTTTGATCTTCAAATTAAAATTATGACTGACCAAAAGAAGATTTCCTAAAGTGGAAGAAATCCAGGAAAAAACACCAGAGGCTCCAGACACGGTAACGAGAGATGAGTGCAGGAAATGTTAACAGGAATGGAAGAAACCCTGGGACAAGCACATTGCATCTTTAGAAGTGCATTCTGAAGGTGGCTAAAGGGGAATTGCTCTAAGTTTTATGTTAAAAAATTTTTTTTTATAATTCTTGGCATTTTTGGGACCCCCTTTTGACTATTACAAGGGACATTCAAAAAGTTTCCGCACTTTTTTTTTTACTTTATTTATTAAGAATTTCAAAAAACAAATGATATCACTTTTCTACATAGTCACCTTCCTTTGCGATGCAATTTTCCCAGCATCGTACCAACTTTTTAATGCCATCAGCAAAAAATGTTTTTGGTTGAGCACGTAGCCACTGATGCACCGCTGTTTTCACATCAGGGTTCTTTCTTCATTCCTCATGGTCGTGGCTGTAGCTTTGCATCTGTCACACTAGTACGCCTATTTTCGAACATTTCAATCTGCTCATAGATGACTCTATGAGAGAACTTTATCCCCATACTGAGCACACATGCAGAGATGAATTTGTGCTCCCGGCACACCTTCTGCCCACAAAAAGCGTACAACAGAATGCTGTTCCTCTTTGGTGCAAAGCCATCTTCATCACAGGGTGACAACTCTTATACTAAACTGCAAGGGCAGCTGGCTTTCCAGACAGAACTAGTCACATGACACTCTCAGACATGACCAATTACTACTCCTCACTCCTTCACCATTTCCAACGAAAATATAAAAGTGCGGAAACTTTTTTGAACAACCCTCGTATAAAGATTAGGAATTCAGGAGTCCTTTCCTTCATTGATTGCTGTCTTTAATCCTGTTATGCAAAACTCATTATTAATGCAAAATTTATATTCAGAACAACCCTCCAGCAGGTAACTCATTTTTTTTTTATTTATGACCCCATGAATTTGTTCTAAATTTTGAT
Organism: Erpetoichthys calabaricus; assembly: GCF_900747795.2. Lineage (NCBI taxonomy): Eukaryota > Metazoa > Chordata > Cladistia > Polypteriformes > Polypteridae > Erpetoichthys > Erpetoichthys calabaricus. Next base: position 318,927,898 of record NC_041395.2, read on the forward strand.
TTCTAGCAGCTTTTCTAAACAATCCTGCGAGTAAATTGGCCTTGTCCAGCTGTCAATTCAATCTACATATTCAGATTCTTCTCCTTTCAAACTTACCACTATTTTTTAGTTAACAGTGTATGCTAGGAGAGTTGTAACATGAAGTGGCATTTCAGTGTTTAACATAATAAAGATGTATGAACTTTGAATCTCTGGGAACTACTGTAACCTTGAGCAGGGTATGGGATGAGTTCTCTGCTTTTGAGCTTGAGTGATAATGATGTCTGTAACATTTTCCTTTATTTTGTTTTTGCACAAAGTGTTTTGAGAAACTGTAACATGTCAACATGCCCCACTAGCACAAATGAAAACCTGCTGCTAAGTGAGCCAAGGCGTTCTGTTTTGGGTGCTCACTGGGCAAGAAGGCTGTCTTTGAAAACATTGACACTTTCAAAGAATCTTGTCTCTTGGAGAGAAATCTTTCTCTTTGTTTTTAATGGAGAAGACATAATTTGCAACAAAGAAACAGAGCCACCTGGGAATGTTTACCAGTGTCTTGCTGTTGCTAATAGGACTGCATGAAGATTTAATCCATCCAAATGGCATAATTCTGTGTATGACTTTGTAGTTTCTTGTTATAAACTTGGAGTTCCAAAGCACAAAAAGAGTCCCACAGGTCTCCAAAATGTCCATTAGGGAAATATTTTTGGTCAAACTCTGGCTAGATTTAAGGGCAAACATACACTACAAAAATGAAATCTATCTATCTTTCCTTATTGTAAGATGTATTGACTTACCAAAAAACATATTCAAGATTATTTTGCTTGTTTTAAGAAATATTGTCAAATAAAATTTGTTTGATTCATTAACAGATTGTTTTTGCTAAATAAAATAGTAATTTTGCTTTATTTAGCAAAAAAAAAAAATCCAGTGGGTTTAGATTTAATTTTTTACAGTACAGTTTCTTTATAAAATAAAAGGTTTATTTTCAAGAAAATTTTCTGATGCACAATAGAAAGCTCTGTGGAGCACAAAAGGAATTGCCTGCAACAATAAAGACAATCCAATGTGAACAAATTCTCAATACGAAGTCATCCAAGGCAAGTCAAAAACCAAGCAAAATGGTCAAAAATCCAGAAAAATAGCAAGGCACAGCAAAATCTCAAGAAACACTCATCACTCCTTAGTGAATTTGAATGAACCGCAAGGGACTTTGGGGTACCCTCCACTTTTATTGGGCTGAGGGCAGTACCTTGTGGTGATGGACAGGTGGCCTTGCCTCTTTTGGGAACCTTCCACAAAACTCAAAGAACATTACACAATACACATTGACATGAAGAAACTAAATAATCAACAATGGTACCAAAGACAATAGACAAAATTAACATAAAAACATCATTTGTACCCCAGTCGTTACGGGACCCTGACTGAAACATAACAATTCCTCTTATCTGTGTTGATGCAAATCAAAAGCTCTTGAGTAAAAGCTTAAAGGCAGTTTGTCTGTGCCGGGTGTTGTGCATCCTAAAGCACTTTCACAGGTTGCTCTTGGGGTCGGGACACCATCAAAGCCCCGACTAGACACAAAAAAGGCCTTGAAAAACCCACAGTGAACAAAGTCCCAATACAGAATCTAAAATTTGCAGTCAAAAACAGAGCACAGGTTAAAAAAAATCGAAATCCAGAAATCATGAAAAGCAACAGTACGAGCACAGTAATGCAATAAAACTCTTCACTCCCTAGCACGTCTGATATGCACCACTAGGAATTATGGAAACAGGGTGAAGGACTGTTCTTGGTGGTGATTGGCAGGTGGCCCCGCCCCTTAGGGAACCACCCACAAAGCACATGGGGCATAACCTAGGCCTTTCTCACATAACAATAAACACAAAGAAATATATACATGATAAATAAAAGAAACAAATAAATGATGCAAAATTAGACAAAACAGACAAAAGTCCTCACCCACACAAAGCATTCTGCTCACATCTCACCTGTTCTCTCCCAGCTTCACTAGTTACCGGTTCCATCAAGGATTAAATTCAAGATTCTGCTTCTTGCCTTCAAAGCCCTACATAACCTTGCCCCTCTTTACCTCACTCAGCTCCTAGCTCCTCACACTCCTTGTCGCTCTCTTGAGCAGTAATCTCCTTACTGTTCCACGCACCAGACTCTCCAACCTAGCAGGCAGGTCCTTCAGTGCTAGGGTCCCTCAACTCTTCCTCAGTCTCTCCGAGATTGTTCCTCTTTCTCCACCTTTAAATCTCAACTGAAAACTTTCCTCTTCAATGTCTTCAATGAACTTTTGTCTTCTGTGTGATCAACCCCTAACCCCCCCCCGCCCAGTATGTAAAGCGACTTTGGGTCTGTGAAAGTAGCTATATAAATGCAGCTTACTATTATTACTTTTATTAGAAACATAACATGAAACCCCAGTCAGGGGAGAAATGCTGGCTGAAAGATAACACTGGGGGGTTAGATTGTTCATTCATTGTCTACCTGTGGTCTTGTAAAGGCTCAAGGGGCTGCCTTTGTAGAGTCTTCTACTAGTGGTAAAGTGGGTTAAGATAAAGGTTTGAAAGTAAAAACAGCACCAGGAATAAGCAGCTTGCCATAGAGGTCTTGATGGGTGAAACACATGAGGTACAGCATGGATGGTGAGATGGATAAGAGGTTACTGGTAACAGTTATCTAGCTGGTTTTGACATTTCTTCCTATCCTCCATCTAGACAAGAACCAAAGATGTTAGTTTGTACCTTTTGCAATCTGGTAACATGATAAAACACCAAAATGAGTGTGAATTAGTTATTGTAGTGTGCCACAAGAGGCTGAGAATTCACACATCAACGGGCTGACTTGTACTCTGTAATCAAATCAAATCAAAATCAAAATTTCATGGAAAAAAAATGTACAAAACACAAGTATTTTTATATTTACGTATTTATTTCAACATGCTGTTTGTGGTCCTGTTTAACAATAAGTTATATATGAAGCTTGAATTTGGGGGGGGGGTCTGTTTTTTTCCATAATATAAATTAATTGCAGCCAACAGTTCAGCCTGAATTATTGAAGCACTTCTTTGAAGGGTCTTCCTTGAGCACAATTTTTCGTGTGCAGGTCTCCTTGTCCACAACTGCCTTGCACTGCTTTGGGATCCCCTGGAGCTTTGGAAACCTAGAAGAGGAGAAGTCAGATGAGCTGAGCTGACATGTTGTCTTGTGTAAGCTTTCAGTTACAGCTTGGTTTGACATTATTAAGTACATAAGGCTCTTCTTATAACTAAGTAAGCCATTCTGTGTGGATCTGGAGCCTATCCTGATGGCAGAATAGAACCCTGAACCAGTCCATTACAGGGCACACTCACACAGACAGGGACATCAGTCTAACTGGCATGGCTCTGGAATGTGGGAAGGAAACTGGAGGACCTGTGGAGAACATGCAAACTCCATTCAAATGATGCCTGGTCCCAGATTTGAATTTATGCTCATAATAATAATCTACTCTCTATATATAAAATCCTAAGCCTAAAAGTGCAACGATTTCATGTGACATTTATTATGTGTGTGCTTTATATCGGGCTTATTTTAAAACCTCCATATATATGTTTGGTATCATTCTTTTCAGAATTTTTCCAACTTTAATGTGATGCTGTTAGATTTTCAGATTCTTATTCCATTTTTAAATTATAAACTAAAAAATATGAAGAACTCACATCCCGCGAGACTAGACTTTGTGCCAAGAGATTTAACAACACCGGGGCCGGAAATAAAACACAAAGAGTAGGACAGCTGCTGTACAGGCTTATAAATGTTCAAAGTGCAGCGCGAGATGCAGATCACACAGCATGGTAGCAGCAGCAGCTGATCGAGCAAAGAGGAGGTAAAAAAAACCTGTATTTGTTTTCCATCGTATCACCATTTAAGAGGGGGTTTCAAAGGAGCAACCGCGTCTCCTTGGGGTGCGTTCAGCCCCCCTCTTCACAACACGAGCGGCAGAGACACAAAGTGGCTGATGCGTAACACAGTCAGCGAGGGTTGATGAGCTAAGCGAGCACAGGGCGAACCCCCTAGTAATAATAATAATAATTATAATAAATTTACAATACATAATTTCTAGTTGTTTTAGGAATGCATTCCTATAGGGAGCTCTGTTTTTGGTATTGTGTTATACAGCAGTTAAGCTAAAAAGTTTCCTTCAAAGGGCAGCAAGGTGTTTCAGAGATAAGTACAGCTACCTCAGATCTCCAAGGATCTGGGTTTAGATTACAGGATGCTCCATGTTGTAAGTGCCACACAGGATGGACAGGCATCCCGACCAGGGGAGGGGAAGACTCCTTACCCAGATTGGAGGCCCCAAGTGAACAGACAAGCATCCTGGATGAGGGAGAGAAAGGTGCCTTACTCGGATTAAACTCTCCATGTGGATGGATGGACATCCTAGGAAGAGGTGAGGAAGGTTCCTTAGCCAGCTTGGAAGCCCCAGGCAGATGGACAGGTGTATTGACCAGATATATTTGTAGTACCTCCCCTGACTGGGATAAAACGGAAGAACAAGGAAGGACTGTCTGTGGGGGATGTTTATTCCTCCTGGATGCTAGATGGCAGCGGAAACCAGCAGGGAATGCTGGGTATTGTAGTCTGGTTGAGCAGTCTTCTGAGAGTGAGTGTGCCCTGAAGTAGACTGGTACTCCATTCAAGGTTTATTCCAGCCTAGTACTAGATGCTATCAGGACAAGGTTGTGTCCCCTGTGCCATGGATTTGGGACTCTCTGGCACCCCCTGGAGGCCACAGATTTATTCTGTGTTTTTTTTACCTAAGGAGTTAATTTATTTTATTGTAAAAGATGTTCTGAAAAAGTATAAAATGTTTCACATGATACAGTTTTGCAGGACCAGAACACACGACGTCTGGGAGCAACACGCTAAAAAGTCAGTAGTGAATAGTGGCAAACTCCAACACTGAAAGGCCCTGTCAAAAACTACCCCCAATTTCCTCCAGTCTGTGCACTTTAAACATTCAGGGTTACAGTGTCCTATTTCTATATGAGTTTTAGAAACACGCATAAAATAATAATGGAACAACAAAGAAAGAGCAGAAGATAATGATAAGAGAAAAAAGAAACATAAATTGCTGTTAATAATTCAAGAGCTCAGAACCTGAAGCTTACTGAATAATTTATATTGTAAATCTTGGTGTCATTTTGACTATTGCATCCCTACATACCATAGCAGCACTGTCATCCTTCTCTCTCTCTCTCTCTCTCTCTCTCCTCTCTCTATCTATCTATATACAGTGATCCCCCGCCTATCGCGAAAGTTACGTCCAGACCCATCAGCGATAGGTGAAAATCCGCGATATAGAAAGACCATATAAATAAACATTTTTTTTATAGTTTAAACCTTAAAATACCCCTCCCCACACGCTTTAAACACATGTAAACTTATTAAAATACACTTTGTAAACACATATGACATGTGGATGTTGGGCTAAGGATATGAGTAACATCTCTCTTATGAGTAACAGTGAGACAGAACAGTGAGAACAGCTGCTGTACAGGCTTTTAAATGATTGACGGGCAGAGCGACAAGCAGAACAAGCATCTTGGCAGAAGCAGCACAAAGTCCACTTCTCCTTAGCGTGCATTCAGCTCCCCCCCTTCACAACGCAAAGTGGCAGGGGCATAGCGTGCCATTTGGGGAGTGGGGGGGGTGGTTTTGAGCGAAGTGATCGAGACTAAATCATCTCTGACAGACACTTTGATGACACGCCCTGCTTACAAACAATTTAAAACAAGTTCACTGACATCTAACCTAGCAGTTGTTGGAATGTTTTTGGCAGACAAACTTCAGGTGCTCCCAGCTCTTAAAACAACAACAAGCAGAACACGCAGCTTGCCAGCAGCAGCTGTAGAAACCCAGCAGATGATCCGAGCAACTCTCCTTAGCGTGCGTTCAACCCTCACCCCCCCACCCACCGTCTTCAGGACGCACAGAGCGACAAGCAGAACAGGCATCTTAGCAGAAGCAGCACAAAGCCAGTAGCTGATCTGTCCACTTCTGCTTAGTGTGCGTTCAGCTCCCCTCCTTCACAAAGTGAGCGGCAGAGATGCGAAGTGGCAAAAGGACATCTGCTGTACAGGCTTTTAAGTGATTGACGCAAAACACGAAAAGCACAATACACAGCTGGCCAGCGGCAGCAGCAAGGCACCAGCTGAACCGATCACATCTCTTTAGCATGCGTTCAGACCGAGCAGCGTTATAAGTGCTGGAGAAGGAGATTTAACCTCGCCCGGGGCCGGAAATAAAGGACAAATATTGTTTTTACAAAAGTTTTAAAGTAAAAACGAAAATAATGCATATGTAACAATTCCCATGAAAATAACAATCTCTTTAAATTGTTTATCCGGCAAACCAAACCCGGGGGTGGGCGAGAGAAGCGAGCAGGGGGCAGAGCCCCCTAGTAATAATAATAGTATTAATAAATCCGCGATGTAGCGGGGGCGCGATAGTTGAACCGCAATATAGCGGGGGATCACTGTATATATATATATATATATTTGCCCGTGTATTAGTGAAATAGGACAGTGAGGAGGGTCCAGCCCGGCATGCAAACTATGATTCTTAGCGCAATGAGAGAAGTCGCAAAATCAACCGGAATGTTCAAACAAATTATAGAAAAAAAAAGATCTAAATCCGTTAAGCAGTTCACTCGTTCACTAACTAAGCGGAGTTAAGGTTACGCCCTGAGGCAGACGCGTGAGTGAATAGGGCTCCACCCCCTTCCCCTCAGCCTGATGAGTCTCTCTCGGATTTGCGCTAATAAATCGGTACCTCAAGCGAACTATGATACTTAGTTCGGTGAAAGAAATTGCAAAATCAGCCGGAAAGTTAAAGCAAATTACAGAAAACAACCAGATCTAAAACCGTTATGTAATTCTCTCGTGAAAAGTGGACAGACATACAGACAGAACGCGCTTGGACCACGAAATTTTCAAAACCATTTCTTAGAGAGCACCTATGGGCCAAGGGTGACCTACATTCCAAATTTCATGTTCCAAGTCCTCATAGTTTGGGAGATTCTGTGATGAGTGAGTCAGTGGTATTTGGCTTATATACTGTATATATAATATATATATATATATATATATATATATATATATATATATATATACGAGCTGTATATACCCGGCGTTGCCCGGGGCAGAAGTAACCTAATCGGTCAAACACATATATACCAAAGTAAACCTAATCGGTCAAACAGCTTCATATATACAGAAGCGAACCTAATTGGTCAAACAGTTATGCATGTGCAGAATGATTTTACAAAGATTATGCGTGTTAACAATGATTAAAAAGAAAAGATTGAGGAACTGTTCTTCTATATGTGATGAAGCCACTAATAAGACAGATTTTTTTCAGGACCCAGCTGTTTCATAACTAAACTACTGCCACCCCAAAGTAATGCCTAATAGTGGTTTTTGGGGTAGCTGTGGAATAAAAAGGGTGTTTTTTAGTCAGTAAGAATCTGACAGTACCCTTCAGTACGGGCTGAAGGGTGCCTATGTAAGGTTTTACATCCTTCCCGTATGGAAAAAAAAACATACTAAACTTTTTTTTCATCATTACAGATAATCTCAGTCAAATCGAAGTACGCATTCTCAATTTATTTTTATCTAATTTTTACTTTTTCACAAAGCCATCCCATGCCAATTTGTATGAATAAACTTTTGCTAGAGAGTTAGCAAAAGTTTATTCATGCACATATTTTAATACGGATAATCTATCTCTAATCAAGGTTCTCATTTTCATTCTAATTTAAAATAATAATAGATACTCATTTTTTTCTTCTGTTTTAGAAAAACCAATCTATGCCACCTACGTCTTCGTCAAGTCAGCTTCATCCAGCTTCATCACATATAGAAGAACAGTTTGTCAATCTTTTCTTTTTAATGATTGTTAACACACATAATCTTTGTAAAATTATTCTGCACATGCATAACTGTTTGACCAATTAGGTTCGCTTCTGTATATATGAAGCTGTTTCATCGATTAGGTTTGCTTTTGTATTTATGTAACTGTTTGACCAATTAGGTTTGCTTATGTATATAGATTAGCTGTTTGTCCGATTAGGTTCGCTTCTGTATATATGAAGCTGTTTATCCGATTAGGTTCGCTTTTTTTATATATGTAACTGTTTGACCGATTAGGTTTACTTTGGTATATATGTAAGTGTTTGACCGATTAGGTTACTTCTGCCCCGGGCAACGCCGGGTATATACAGCTCGTGTTTGACTAAAATCTACAGCGAGTAAAACGACATTAGCTCCTATTTTTTTTTTTACGATCTCTGAGATGTTGCTTTTTTAGGTTCAAGGCTTCATAAGCTCTTTTATATTGTATGGTGTACTTATCCCAAACCATCATCTTTGAATGTTGCAAGACTTTCGCCTTGTATGTAGATCGGGGTAATTACATTCATTGCATTCCTAGTCTGAATCACAATCTGATTGTATGGGTGGTTACCTGGCACTGTAGGGTTGCCACCCGTCCTTTAAAATACGGAATCGTGCCGCGTTTGAGAATGAAATTGCGCGTCCCGTTTTGAATCAATACTGGACGGGATTTATCCCGTATTTTTTTTATCATTTTTTTTTTAAAGCAGCGTCTCATGCAAATCATCCCACACGCATTTTATGAAGATGCCTCCTTTCCTACTTTTGATTGGGTAATACTTGATGTCATCGTTAGTTTGATTGGTGTTTTTAACTGTCCACTGAGTAGGGCGTGTCTTTCAACCATAAGCAGATTTTTTGCACTGGTATCACTGACCTCGACGACGGCGACGTTATTCGTCAAAAATAAATTACGATAAATGACGATTTTAGCGATACTTTATTACGACGGCGGCTACATAGACACGATCAAATAAAAACAAAAAAATCAAATAATCATTCTACATTTTCAAAACGTCGAAAAAACGACGGAATGAAAAAAAGGCCCACCCGACGACCCACCCATTCCATTTTTATATATATAGATATATATATATATATATATATATATATATATATATATATATATATACTACATGTTAACATGCTTGTGGGGTTTTTCAGGTCTAGGGCATAGGTGTATCGAGAATGATAAGATGGGCAGGACATGTACAGTATGCCACATGGATGATGCAAGGACAGCAAGAAGAGTGGAAAGATGATTTGCAGTACAAAAGTGTCTGAAGGCCAAGAAAGAGGTGGAAAGTTTTGGTGATAGAGGAAGCAAGAGACAGAGGAGCAAGGGGAAGAAACTTGGACGTGTCAAAGAAAAGAGAGAAACAGGCAGGGATGTAGCGCCAAAGATGACGGAAGCAAACGTGGTTAATTTACATGCTGTCATCATATTCAGATATGGCATATTTGGCATTTCCAATTATTCATTTCTTCATTTATTTATTTTCCATTACTTATTCGAAGCCAATTCAAGGGGGCAACAGTCTTAGCAGGGTGGCCCAAATGTCCTTTGGCCCAGCCACACTTGCCAACTCAAACTGTAAGTTCCCAAGGTGTTCCCAGGCCATAGACGGTAATAATAACTTAGGTATTGGATCTGCTGGAGTCATGTCCATGTCGTTAGGCACATTTACTGTTCTGGGTGTACTGAGGACTGAAAGTTTCATCTGCTGCTCTTCTGTAACAACTTGCTTAATGGCAGTTCTTTTCACCTCCTTTGAGATGGCAGTTTGAATGTGTATTGTGCAGTTCATCTTATTGTGTTTCTTTCAACCTCACTTTGACTCACTTTTGTCTTTTTAGGAGGCTTTGCAGCCGTAGACGTTTTGTCCATCATAACCACAGGTTTGCCATCTTTTAGACCAGGTTACAAGAGCAGCATTGACTCTTTTCTATTTAAATCACCTCCCCTACTCTGAGCTCCGCCTTCAGGAGACATTGGATTGGTTCAGAAATTTAAAACTGAGTGAACCTTTTAATTGTTCCCTCCCACTTTTAGGCTGGATTCACTCAATTTTCCATCCAGATATTTTTTACAGGCTTTGAGAGACTACTTGTTGTGCTGAAACACCATTTGATTTTCATGTGAGTGCTGCCGTTTTCTGATGGTAATGTTGGTTGTTACCACTGTGATGTTTCCCAGAATTCCCTGGGGCTGTGTAATGTGTGATGTCATTGGAGCAACTGTATCACCTGTATCATCTAAGATCAGATTTTTGGCAAACAATTCTTCTGTGTATATTTCCAGATTTCTTATTTTTTCTCCTGACTTTTTTGATTTTTGGTTAGTGCTTTAGGCTTGATGAAAAATCCTTTCTTTAAAAATTTTACTTTCTCCTTGAGTCAGCTGAAGATAGAACAACATTAATTTCAACTGAATGATTAAGCATTAATTCTGTTAAAGTCCCATTTGCCAGCAGCTAGAAATCTGGGACGCTAATGGAGATTTAGGGACAAAACAAAAGAATAGTCAAAAAGCAAGGTGAAAAATAGTGTCACACACAGGCAACCAATGGGCTCAAAAGAGGGTAATGTCATGCCAAACCAGGGGGTAGCAGTGTGTACTAACCCTTTTTCTCTTTCTCTTGCAGACCACCCAAGGGAAATCCCACCTGAGCCTATCAACATCACCAGCTCCAATGACATCACTTCCAGTTCCAGACCCAATGATCTCACTGCTGGTTCCAGTCCCATGACATCACTTCCTCTGACTCGCCTATAAAAACAGCATCTTGTTCCTATTAATTCAGTTCTGTCTTGAACTCACTTCTGTATGACCTTCGAATTGATGATTTATTTTTTAATCTGTTCCAGGTTTACGGATTGCCTATCCCAAAACTTTTTCTGTCTCCTTGTTATCTTTTCACAATAGAAGGAGAAAAGCTCCAAAATACCAATGATGCAACATCAGACCAAATTCATATTCAAAAAACACAACTATTACTAGGAAACTGTTTTCCTAAACACTAACTGGAAGAGATTTGGGTTTGGTTTCATTTATCCAAACCATGGAAGCTGTGCACTGAACACAAACATCTTGTGTAATGTCATTGTGATGATGTCATAGGCCACACCTACACGACAGCCAATAGACATCAGCAGCCAAAAACATCCACAAAATAGTAATGGTGACAACATGATGCTGTCTTAAATGGCACTAAAGTGATGTTGAACTACAACATTAAAACTGAAACAAAAATGTCGCTGAATGGTCAAAATGGTTCTAAACTAAGTTTGCAAAACTTTGCTACTGGACTGGGCTGAGAATTGTCAGGCCACAGGGGCAAAGTAAAAGGAATCAGGAGAGGAAAGTGAAATTAAAACAGATGGAGTCACAACTGGAAAGGCAAATGATTGTGCTTGTTCTTTCAAATTGGAAAAGCCAGAAAGAAAAATAAAGTTCTCTATGTGCTGAGGCACATATGGTCCATAGCAGGGTTCATGTTTAAAATAAAAAATGGTGCACTCAGGCCAGGATCCTGAGGTGTTTCTTTGTATGGTGGATGCAGCAACACGCTGTACCAGTGCATGCTCCCTAACCTAACCTGACCTGTGCTTAGGCTCAGTGGATGTGGGTGCGTGTGATAGCCATTCATCCCCAGGAGTTTAATAGGGAAACTGGCTGATTTACATTTACATGCTGATGTGTTTGGTTCAGCCAGTTTCCCCACTGATACTCAATGGGGTGTAATTAAGGCACCTGCACCTGCAATAATCTGAAAGAAGCCTGAGGTTCTTAAAGTGGTGGTAGAGATCAGAAGAACAAGAGATGTTGATCATGATCAAGAAGTGATCCGGAACTAAGGCTAGCTGGGTGGAGAAATGAAATGAAAGGAAGAGAGACACAGAAAGGAAAGGGGTTGTGCTATAAGTGCAGTGGTCTCCTGTGCGAAGAAGAGAGTCCACATAGAAAGCAGGGTTGATCCCATCCCACTGTGGCTAGGTGTGGTGAAGATATTATGGAATTGGGATTTATAATGCCAGTACCTGCCTATATCAACCTTCAGAGGTGTACGGACTCAGATGGACCAAAAACCTTCTCGGTTTGCTAATTACTGATTCTGAATTGGCCCCAGTGTAAGTACATGAGTGGGCCCTGTGATGGTCTGACACTTTGCCCAGGACTGTTTCCTGCCTTACATCCAGTGCTGCCAAGATAGGATCCATGCCCCATGATCCTAAATTAGATTAAAATATGAATGCTTATTCGACATATTCAACTTTGTGATCTAGTTTTGAATGAGAACAGCAGTCATCATTAGCCTAGCTGTCCAGTTTGGCCTATATTTCAATTTTGACAAAAACTGCATCAGTCCACACATAGGACATATAGTGTTAATTGTATCCTTTTATAATAGTCTTACATAGTTCCATTATCCTCATCAATCTCTTTGACTATTTTGTTCTTTTCTAATATTTAGGCATGTTTTCAAAGTTATCCATCCCTCAGGCTCTGTCACGCTCTCACCATACTTACATGTAGCAGCAGCTAATGCTGTCTTCATCACAGGAGCACAAATAGCAGTCTTCTTCCTGCCATTCTGTACCCATGTCATGTAACATGCCGTTCTTGTCTACACAACCTACAAAATAAAATATACAGTAGAAGAACAAATGAATGGCACACCAAGCAGAACAACCATTCTCTGTACTTTATAGGTCACCATTTTACTAAGGCCACCTGCTCTCCCACACCCCACTAGCTATGGAGTGATACCTGCACTCACAATTCCTGTCTGGTTATTATAATAAGAGAGCAGTTTTAAAGTTTAGAAGGATGAATTTCACCGGCAGTTGGAGATGACATGTCTCGTTGCAGCTGAATAGATAGTGGACTACTAGAAGGCATGGCCATGACGGCGAAGCACCACCAGAAGGAGCTTCCTAAACCAATTTCAGCTAATTGGCCTGTTTTACAATTCCAGTTAACGCTACCATCAAGTGCTTTCCTGTTGTGCCAGCTGTTTTTCCCACCTCTGCTTACCCTCCCTTGGCAGTGAACACTTTATTAATTTACAGTAAACTTAGACAGTATTCAAAACCTCTCAATTTCTGCACACTTTGTATTGTGAATTTAAATTTTAATGAATACCTTTTCCACTTTTGCTCATCAATCTGCACTCAATAACCCACAGCAAAAAATGAAAACATGTCTTCAGAAAGGTTTGCAGATATTTTAAAAATCAATAAAATATATAAAAAAAGTAAGTAAAATGATTTTATTTACTTTAGTTATAATTGAATGAATTAATTTATGTGCACCCCATGATTTTATTTAGTCACATATAACCACAAAAATTGTTGTTAAAGAATTTTTTTTTTTTTGCTTTTTAGTGCATTTATAACTAAAGTAAACAAAATCATTTCACTTAAAAAAATTTTTTTACATATTTTATTTTTTACTTTTTAGTCTTTGAGTATTTTGCAAATGATTTTTCTTTAATAATTTTTCATGAACAGGAAGCTTCTTTAAAAGTTACATAATTTATCTTCTTTGCAGAATTATTTGAATACTAAAAAAATTATATTTTGGTCTCTGTTTTTCTGCTCAGGTTCTTATGGGATTAGCACTCAGTCGCTGCTAAAAAAAAATAACAACGACAGAACGGCAAGCTTATGGCAATACTTCCGACACGCAGACTTACCCACTCCACTCACTGGTGCGGACAATCCGATATGTCTCTCACTTGCATGCTCCTACAGTATATCGCACTATATACTCTCCCTGACATTGTTGTGTGTGCATTGATTGGAATAGCATAACCATTAATTACGGTGAAATTTGTTGTGTAATTGCATCGGTTTTGACGCATTATTGTATTGTCATCAATACTGAACACGTAAGCAAAATCTGAAGAAATGTGCTTTGTCAAAACTGGGTTTAAAATCAGTTACAAGACTTGACCCAGACAGACAGACAGAGGAGTCAAGTTAAATAAAATTGTTTAAAAACTAGCAGGATAAGATTTTAAAAGGTATGAGCACCCCTTCCTCATACTAGTAGCCATCGATGAAATGGAAGATGGAGTGTCTAAGCAGGTACAAGGTGTTTTAATAAAATAGTGAAGCTCAGACCTCATGAGTGTAGTAGGTGTGCGGTACAAAGGCAGAACAGCCATGAAGAATTTAATCAGGGAATTGACTAATTGCTCATTTACATGCACAAGCACAGTCGGCACAGCCATCCCCCATTGAGGCTCCACAGAGTGTTATCTCTCACAGGTTTATAAAAAGGCCCAAGTAGGTCAAAACAAAAAATATGGGGAGTAGAAAGGAAGGAGGTAATCAAGGGGACCAGAGCGAGAAAACAGTACAGAATTGGATTGGAGCTAGTGCTGGTAGAAGGAGACGAGCGGTTGGCGAAGCCCAACAGAGGAGCGCCAGCATATGCATTCTGGGACAGATCAAGTCCTGCAGGGATGATCACGTGCTCCATTTTTGAAGAGAATGTAGTAGTGTGGGCATAGCCTTAATTTGCCAGAGGGACAGAAGCTGCGGAGACAATCACTGAAATTCTTTATGTGCCTCTTCTCTTTAGAGTATGTGTATTTATCTCTTCTGTTATCTACCAACTGAGGACACCCTTGAACAGTTGGTGCTCCTGCTCCTGTTGCTGTCTTTCTAAAACCTTCTCCCTCAAGAGGTGAAGTCCAGACATCTTTCTGGGAAGCCAAGTTCAAGTTGTACTGCCCAGTTTAACAGTAATTTATTCACTACTAAACATTTGCAGTGCACCACGCAATGTTTATGTCTCTGTTATGTGCCATTTGGTATGGGATTTGTAAAAGTGGTGCTGATGTAATGTTTGTGATGTGCTGTCTATTGGAACGACAAATGCAATGCATTTTATTACTAAAAATGTTTGTGATTTGCAATCTGTTGGAATGGCAGGGACACAGCAACTAGATGGACACAGACAGACACATAGACAGTTATCCTTTTATTAAGGTGGTTATAGACTATTGTGTAAACTTTACTACTTATTGAGTTTTTTCACAACAGCACCTACTGTTGGGAGATGGTGGTGCAGTGTCCCATCCATTCATCCAGAGCAAGGTTGCTGGTCTTGCCGGTTAATGCTGAGACACCATTATTAAAGGTATATTAAATGGGAGATGAATTGTTTCCTTGGTTAAGGTTTCTTTTGATTTTTTTTATTGTCGTTATGCTTTACTTTACAATGAAAAGTATCTGTTGCTATTGTTGATTACTACTTTGCATCTAGTGCAATTGTGAAATGTAAAAAGATTTTTTTTTCCACTACTATCAAAATTCCCCTTCCCCCCAAAAAACTTGATTTTCATTACCCATTTAGAAACAAATTTTCCACATCTCCTGTAATAAAGAAAATTAAATAATAAATGAGCTTCCCTACTTAATATATTTAAAAAGTATGTACTCACCAAGTTGTGTTTGATTGGAAAACTCAAGAAGAGGTGGATAAACAAAGCATTGGGAGCTGCATAGGCTTGCAGCTGCAAATCCAAGGATGGCATACAGGAAAAACTTCTGGGAAAAAAAGTAACTAGTATTAGCTTGCAAAGCAGTGTGGTCTTTGGCCAGATCTTTGACTTTTACTACCTATTAACAAGAAACAATAAGAAACAAAGAACAGAAAGAATAAGGAATAATAACATGAATGCTCAATGATCTAGTGAGCCGGGATAGAATTAGTAATAATAACAACAATGCAAATACTACAAAGGATTTACAGCATTTTTAGAAGTTATTTTTCTAGTTCTGAAGTTTAGGAACCCATGTTATATCCCAGAGGCAATGGAGGTACTAATCCTGGATGGGATGATGAGCTACTGTGGGACACCCTCATCCACACAAGGCCAAATTCTAGATCAGTTTTCTCCATTAGACAGCCGTCAAAAGTTCAAGCCTATCCCAAAGTGTCAGGTGCAGGACAGGCACCAGCCATGGCCAGGACGCTCCACATCTTAGAACACTGTGTAAGCCACTAGGGGGCATACTAAGACCCTGCACACAGACAGGCAGGACACAGGTTCAACTCAACACCCGTGTTTATTTACAGTTTGTGCACCAATCACCAACATCGCAATACACAGTCCATTCCCTTCCTCGGGCTTTGTCCACTCCTTCCTCCTGACGGGCCCCTGAATGATGGGACTGGCCCCTTTTTATAGGGCACCCAGAAGGACTCCAGGTGCCTAATGAGCTTTTCCGGCCACACCTCTGAATGTGGTGGAAGTGTGGCCAAGTAAGGCCCTGAAAAGGTCCATGTGCCCCCTGGCGGTGGCCACGGGTTCCAACAGGGTTGAGCTCCCATGCTCATAACCCGTGGCCCCACTGGAAACCAAGGGGGCTGCCCTCTATCGGCCCGGGGGAGAAACTTTCCCACAAATACCCTCTTCGCCGGTACTTCCACACTGGCCGGCTAAGGATTCAGTTACACACAAACCCATACTTGGGGTACAACACTTCAGTTTGCCTGTGTCAGAAAATGCACACGAACATATTTGGAAACTCAAACCTGGACATAAGATACATAAGATGGCAGTGCTCCTGCCACACATCCAAATCCACAGCTCCACCATTATATTATACTAGCTGCACTATTCTGAGTCTTCTGGGAAAATTCCTAACACAATGAGCCTCAGTTACAGTCCCATCAGTTAATCAGGTGATTCGGAAGTGCAGACTTTTCTGGCAACAATACAGTATCTAAATTTTTTACCAGCTTTTTAAAGTGCTTTAAAACTATTGTACAACCATTTGTATTTTATGAGTCAAATTAAATGGCAAGCATAATGGATCAAACCTAGGCAGCCCTGAGCCTTCATCGTTCTGCCTGATTCTATGACTGTTAGACTAAAACAGGCTAACTTGAAAACTATGGTTGGCTTCCCTTGTAAATCTCATTTATGCATCACTGTATTCTTTACGGGGCGGCACGGTGGCGCAGTGGGTAGTGCTGCTGCCTCGCAGTTGGGAGATCTGGGGACCTGGGTTCGATTCCCGGGTCCTCCCTGCGTGGAGTTTGCATGTTCTCCCTGTGTCTGCGTGGGTTTCCTCCGGGCGCTCCGGTTTCCTCCCACAGTCCAAAGACATGCAGGTTAGGTGGATTGGCGATTCTAAATTGGCCCTAGTGTGTGCTTGGTGTGTGGGTGTGTTTGTGTGTGTCCTGTGGTGGGTTGGCACCCTGCCCAGGATTGTTTCCTGCCCTGTGTTGGCTGGGATTGGCTCCAGCAGACCCCCATGACCCTGTGTTCGGATTCAGCGGGTTGGAAAATGGATGGATGGATGTATTCTTTACAGACAGCATGGCAGAACAGTTGCCTTGCAGTAAGGAGGTTTCCTCCCACAGTCCAAAGACATGCAGGTTAGGTGTGATACTAAAATGGCCCTCGTGTGTGTTCTGTCCTGTCTGTTGTTATGAAAAACGTAGCTGCGTTTATCCAATATTAACAGAGTTCTGCAGCTTTTAGTTTGCTTTCGTCAGAACAGAATTGTCTGTGTGCATTCGGCCTGCGATCAACAGGCAACCCTGTAACGGTTCTTCTAATGCATTCTATGCTAACTGGCATAGGCTCCTGCCAACCCTGTTCAGGACTAAGTGTGTTACAAAATGACTGACTGTGCTCTTTAGTTGACATCACCTCTTTTTTGAGTCTTTTCTCACTTTGATTTCTAAAGCAATTTAAAAAAAATTACATATAAAGTCACAGAACGGTACATGCCACTGATTGATTCAATGACTGACTTACCTACCTGACAAGAAATTCTTGGGTATTTTTGCAAACAGTTTTTATGAATGGATTAACCTCATGGAACTGAGGCCCAGAAAACTGCAACCACATAATAAAGTTACATTAATTATGCAAAGAAATCTGAAAAAGTTTTGGAAAGTTGGAAAGGGCGGTTGCAGAATAGCACAGTAGTGCACGTCACTGGCATCATGGCTCATGTTTTGCCTGCTTTCTTTTTTTGCTCTTTATCTTATAGAAATATAAGAGTAAGTAATACAATTAATCAAAAATTAAATGGATTATTAAAATAAAATGATCTCTTAGAAAACTTGCCTTATAGTTTTCTAAAAGTTTTAAGATCATCACACCCTTCAGTCTTTACTTCAAACCATTTCATATGCAGTATGAGGTGCAGCATTATAACATTATTTGATTTTCTTTGAATTTTCCACTGCCATCTTCAGCACTCTGATTTAAATTATTACATCACTCATGTCCCTTAAGTCTACAATTTTTACTCTGGTTCATATGTCATTGGTATTTAATAAACTACTTGATTTCTTTATGAACTATCTGTGTCATCCAGAATGGAAGCCTTCATTAATATTAGTATATGATTAAAAAAGAGCCCACGTTCAGCACCGTTTAATTGAGATGTGCTGAGCCTGTACTACACCCAGTGCTAATCAGTTGCAAGGCCCTGCATAAAAATGCATAATTATAGAAAGATAATTATATTTCTCACCATTTTCTGGAATAATTGTTGTTGTTTCTCTTCTGGTTGACTTGTCTTTTGCCCTGCTTTGACCGATCTGCCATTTTATACCATTGAGTTTCAGGAGCTGTGTCCTGGTCAGTCGTCAGCTGACATTATCACACGGTTTTCCCACGCCTGAATATACAATAGTCACCTGTGGACATGGGCCTTCTACCGTAGGCTTTAATAAACTCAAAGCAAACACACTTTTAAATGTAGTTATTGTATCATAAGTTAAGCATCTTTCGTAAATTTGCTACTTGGATGTGGCTGTCAATAACAGAATAAGAAATGTAAACACTCTGTTTGGTTTTAGAGATTCTCACACTCCTTATCTGCTCTAGTGTTCTGTTGGTTTCGTATCCTGGTCACAGCAGCTTAATATTCTAAAGCAGTGTGAGAAACAAAAAACAGAAACTAGTTAGACAAAAACAAAACACACTCTTAAAAAGACTGGCTCTTTAATGGCACTTTATGTTTCTTTACTGGATTGTGTAGTTCCATGTTGAACCTTTTCTTGACTTCTTGACATTCTGGGAAAGGTTCTTTGCGTAGGACAGTGGTTCTCAAACTGTGGGGCGGGCCCCCCTAGGGGGGCGCGAAGTAAAAAAAAGGGGGGGCGTGAAGATGTGAAAAAAAGAAAACAAGAATTGAAAATATGAAAAATATATCTATTGAAACCAAGACAAATTAACTTAAACTACATTCTGATACTAGAAAAATAAATATAGAGTTAAATATGTGTCGATAAAAGTTAAGTAGGTGTAATAAAATATGCATCTATGATATATCATTAATTAAAAAAGAACAAATTGGTATTAGTGGGCTCCTTTCAAAAAAACGTTAGGGAGGCGCGATTAAAACTGTTATGAAAACTCGGGTCGCAAATATTTAAAGGTTGAGAAACGGTGGCATAGGATGTTGATTCCTTGTGCTTGGAAAAACTTCCTAATATGTAGAAAATAGATAATTTTTTTAATGTAGGCCAGGGTTTGCCAACTCCAGTCCTGGAGGACCACCGTGGCTGCAGGTTTTGATTCTAACCCTTTTTCTTAATGAGTGCCCTGTTTGTGCTGCTAATTAACTTCTTGTGAATTCATTTTAATTGACTTCTCTTTTAAGATTTGTTCCCATGAATTTCTTCATTGTTCTTCTGAATTGCTTCATTCCTTTCCTTAAATGGCATCCAAAGAGTGGTGGCTCTGAGGCTAAGGATCTGTGCTGGTATCCAGAAGGCTGCCGGTTCGAATCCCCGTCACTACCAAAAGAGATCCTACTCTGCTGGGCCCTTGAGTAAGACCCTTAACCTGTAATTGCTCCAGGGGCGCTATACAATGGCTGACCCTGTGCTCTGACCCCAAGGGGTATGCAAATTCCTAATACAAGAAATTGTATAAGGCTAAATAAAGAACAAAAAAAAAAAGAGAAAAATGAAATGTGAAGTGAGTGAGCTGACAGAAGACCAACTAAGTCAGGGCCTCAAACTCCAACCAATTTCACTCCAACCAGCTACTTAATGAGGTGCTGAGTCTTGTTGTTAATTAAACTCTTTCTTTAATTTCATGGTTGTGGTGCATTAGCAGACATTTCCGACATTGTTGATTTTCTCTTTCTAAGAGTGCTGGTCAAAAGTTCTGGGGCCCTGAGCAGATCGACATTTCTGAGACCTTCATCTTTCTTTATTTTCAGATATTGTATGATGGACACCAGTTGTTTTGGCTCATTTTGTATCTCATTATTGTTTGCCTGCTAGTTAAGAAAAAAGAAACAATTAAGGGGTCTGAGTCTTCAAGAACAAGTCAATTAAAATTAGTGCAATACAAGTTAATTAGCAGCAAAAACAGGTCACTCATTAAGAAAAGGGTTAGAATGAAAACCTGCATCCACGGTGGTCCTCCAGGACTGGAGTTGGTGACCACTATTATAGGCTACTTAGCAGGACACTAACAGATTAGGAAAATCTGCTTGTGTCATTGTATGTAGCAAGAGTCATTTTAAAATCAGGAATCCATTGGTATTTCATTAATCTGCTACCATCCATTTGTACTTTTTTTTTACTGTATGGAGCCTGTTACAGATCTAAATAAATAAAAACTCTTTCTAGAACCTTCATATGGTTGGAATTTTTGGGAAACAAAAATGGTTCCCCTATGCCATTGCTCTGAACACATTTATTTTTAAGAGTGCAGCCTGTTTTTATATCATAAAACATTTGATTTGCCAGTAACGCTTAATACAGTTTTACAGAATGGTAAGCCAAAGTGATACAGATGGCATCAGGTGCAAGTGTAACCTCCGTCTCAGGTTGTGCTCTGCATTGTGGTTTATGTGCACACAGAGGCCACAAACAGACCAACACGTCTGTAATTCTTTATTTCGCTGTAATACAAATGTTTACTGGGTCTCATCAGCTGCATGCTCCCACAACCGCCATTACAGAACTCTTATTTATTTTAGAAAATTCTAAAACATTAAACATAACAGATACCTGTGATACCAACAGATTTACAGGATCTCATTACCCACGTGCCCTATATATATTATATTATAAATATGTTTACATTTAAACAATAATTATGATCAAAATTAAAACACTATAAGAAGCCAAAAGAAAAAATCCTCATCTCACAGTAGTCATTAAAGATCTGAGAGCATGTCCAGACACACAGCCCCTCTTCCCTTTGGAAACGTACCATTTAGTGTACCTAACAGGGGTTTAGACGATGCTAACTACCTCTCTGCTCTGCAATCAGAATTAAACTTAACAAAACATTCCTGGGCTTTTAGCCCTCACAATCTAAAATAACATAAAAACCGGGAATGGTCTCCCCTGGACTTTCTCATATACTCAGATATGGGGATGGATATTTGAGGAGTAAACCGCAAGACAATGATTATATTTTTATATTATGTACATTAAAGAACCATCAACAACAAATCAAATCAAATTAATAACATATTGAACAATTATTATAAAAGTAAAGTTGAATAAATCGGACTCTGCTGCTGCATGAATACAAAAGTACCACTTCTGGTGAGTGGACATAGCTCTGAAGTTGATAGAAATCTACTTTTGTACCTAATATTTGTATGCAAAATTTGGTTGACCTAAGTGAAAGCGTATTCAAGTTATCGTGTTCACATACACACACACAAATACACAGAGACAGACAGACACACAGACATAAATCCAAAAATAATATTTTCGGAGGTCTAAAACATCAAGATTCATCAAAATCTCGAAATCTAATTTTTGGACGATTATAATACTTTCCCTATGAGAAAGTAAATCAGACTCAGGGAGGCCTAAAATGTCGAGATTGATCAAAATCTCAAGGTTGAACTTTTGGACGATTACAATACTTTCCCTATACTTCGTATACGAGAAAGTAAAAATGATAAATAAATAAATAAATAATACTGAATGGGGCGGCACGGTGGCACAGTGGTAGCCCTGCTGCCTCGCAGTCAGGAGACCCGGGTTTGCTTCCCAGGTCCTCCCTGCGTGGAGTTTGCATGTTCTCCCCGTGTCTGTGTGGGTTTCCTCGAGGTTCTCCGGTTTCCTCCCACAGTCCAAAGACTTGCAGGTTAAATTGTCCCTAGTGTGTGTGTGTGCGTGCTTGGTATGTGTGTGTGTGTGTGTGCCCTGCGGTGGGCTGGCTCCCAGCCCAGGGTTTGTTTCCTGCCTTGCACCCTGTGTTGGCTGGGATTGGCTCCAGCAGACCCCCATGACCCTGTAGTTAGAATATAGTGGGTTGGATAATGGATGGATAATACTGAATGACTGTAATTGGAAGGCCACTTCACCTCCACTACACAAGATAGAGATTTACACTGAGGTGGACACCAGTCCATCACAGGCCCTATGCTTTTTGAAAAACTCTTTAGGAAAATGATTGCATCATGTGTGCTACAACCTTTAAACTTTAGAAAACTGCTTTCTTTTTACATCCCATCTCTTACTGATTCTGATATCAATGGTTCTCTGACTGCTTGCATTAAAAGTGAAATAAATCCATTGAGTCAATGTTTATCCTTCCATTTTCAAACCCATCCACCTGTACATTTTGCACTGTTCCTATACTTACTGTTTGACTAGCTGTGTTACCCAGCATTGCCTGGGAAATTTCATAAGACAAACAGTTATAATGCTTCAGTGAATGGGGTGTATCAGAAGTACTATGTAACTGAGCACTTTTCTGTCCATGTTATTTGTAGGGTTTTGAACTAAAGGCTAATATTATTGGCAGGCAGTCTGGTGCGCTCAATTTCTATGTGTCTCTTCAGGGTTTATATTTTGCTCTGTTAACTTTAAATCCTATGACTAGGAAAATGTATGTAGCTGTTTAACCATAAGTAATAAACTGGGATTCATACAGTGCATCTGGAAAGTATTCACAACGCATCACTTTTTCCACATTTTGTTATGTTACAGCCTTATTCCAAAATGGATTAAATTCATTTTTTTCCTCAGAATTCTACACACAACAGCCCATAATGACAATGTGAAAAAAGTTTACTTGAGGTTTTTGCAAATTTATTAAAAATAAAAAAACTGAGATATCCCATGTACATAAGTATTCACAGCCTTTGCTCAATACTTTGTCGATGCACCTTTGGCAGCAATTACAGCCTCAAGTCTTGTTGAATATGATGCCACAAGCTTGGCACACCTATCCTTGGCCAGTTTCGCCCATTCTTCTTTGCAGCACCTCTCAAGCTCCATCAGGTTGGATGGGAAGCGTCGGTGCACAGCCATTTTAAGATCTCTCCAGAGATGTTCAAACGGATTCAAGTCTGGACTCTGGCTGGGCCACTCAAGGACATTCACAAAGTTGTCTTGAAGCCACTCCTTTGATATCTTGGCTGTGTGCTTAGGGTTGTTGTCCTGCTGAAAGATGAACCATCGCCCCAGTCTGAGATCAAGAGTGCTCTGGAGCAGGTTTTCATCCAGGATGTCTCTGTACATTTCTGCAGTCATCTTTCCCTTTATCCTGACTAGTCTCCCAGCTCCTGCTGCTGAAAAACATTCCCACAGAATGATGCTGCCACCACCATGCTTCACTGTTGGGATGATATTGGCCTGGTGATGAGGGGTGCCTGGTTTCCTCCAAACGTGACGCCTGGCATTCACACCAAAGAGTTCAATCTTTGTCTCATCAGACCAGAGAATTTTCTTTCTCATGGTCTGAGAGTCCTTCAGGTGCCTTTTGGCAAACTCCAGGCAGGCTGCCATGTGCCTTTTACTAAGGAGTGGCTTCCGTCTGGCCACTCTACCATACAGGCCTGATTGGTGGATTGCTGCAGAGATGGTTGTCCTTCTGGAAGGTTCTCCTCCCTCCACAGAGGACCTCTGGAGCTCTGACAGAGTGATCATCGGGTTCTTGGTCACCTCCCTGACTAAGGCCCTTCTCCCCTGATCGCTCCGATGACCGGCCAGCTCTAGGAAGAGTCCTGGTGGTTTCGAACTTCTTCCACTTACAGATGATGGAGGCCACTGTGCTCATTGGGACCTTCAAAGCAGCAGAAATTTCTCTGTAAACTTCCCCAGATTTCTGCCTCAAGACAATCCTGTCTCGGAGGTCTACAGACAATTCCTTTGATTTCATGCTTGGTTTGTGCTCTGACATGAACTGTCAACTGTGGGACTTTATATAGACAGGTGTGTGCCTTTAGAAAAATTTTGTCCAATTAATTGAATTTACCACAGGTGGACTCCAATTAAGCTGCAGAAACATCTCAAGGATGATCAGGGGAAACAGGATGCACCTGAGCTCAATTTTGATCTTCATGGCAAAGGCTGTGAATACTTATGTACATGTGCTTTCTCAATTTTTTTATTTTTAATAAATTTGCAAAAATCTCAAGTAAACTTTTTTAACGTTGTCATTATGGGGTGTTGTGTGTAGAATTCTGAGGAAAAAATGAATTTAATCCATTTTGGAATAAGGCTGTAACATAACAAGATGTGGAAAAAGTGATGCGCTGTGAATACTTTCCAGATGCACTGTATATGTTAAATAGTTTAATACTATATATTTTCTTTATGTGTTGGCCAAATTTGTATCTTTATGGGCATTTATCAAGTATAATACTTTTAAAACAGACATTATAGTTATGTGAATGCAATCATTTGTTCTTGTGAAAGGAATAACTTAAGTGTCAAGGCAGTTACTGATAAGACAATTAATGATTTCTGTAAACAGTTTGCTAACTAAGGGTCACCAGACATGACCTAATTCTAGTCGGCATAAAGTAAGCAGGTTGACATTGATTGATGGAATGTCAAGATTTTGGGGAAGATGTTTAAGTTACGGCGGCACGGTGGCGCAGTGGGTAGCGCTGCTGCCTCGCAGTTTGCTTCCCAGGTCCTCCCTGCGTGGAGTTTGCACGTTCTCCCAGTGTCTGTGTGGGTTTCCTCCGGGTACTCCGGTTTCCTCCCACAGTCCAAAGACATGCAGGTTAGATGAATTCTAAATTGTCCCTAGTGTGTGCTTTGTGTGTGTGTGTGTGTGTGCACCCTGCGGTGGGCTGGCGCCCTGCCCGGGGTTTGTTTCCTGCCTTTGCCCTGTGTTGGCTGGGATTGGCTCCCGCAGACCCCCAGGACCCTGTAATTAGGATATAGCAGGCTGGATAATGGATGGATGGATGGATGGATGGATGTTTAAGCTAAAAAAGTGCAAACTGCTCTAATGATGGCATTCAGAACATAAAGTTCTAGATCAGCATTAAAGCTTTTAAAGACCTCACTTTGTTAAATTAAAATATTGTGTCTTATTTTATTCCACAAGGATTTGGAATTAGGACTTCGAACCCTGCAGTTGTAGTTTCGGATCCCACTACTGACACTATGTGACCCTGAGCAAGTCACTTCACTTACCTGTGCTCCAATTCAAAAAGCAAAAGAAATGGAACCAATTGTATCTCAAATGTTGTAAGTCGCCTTGGATAAAGGTGTCAGCCAAGTAATACCATTACTAGGACACTGGAGCTGCTTACTCTTCAAGATATTATACACAATTGTCCATGAGTAAAACATTCCTGCATTAGATCAATTTCTGCTTTTCCTAGCGATTTGGCTTTTGTTGATGGCCACTACAAAACTCAATGTTACAGGAAAGTGTATTCTTTTGAAATGAAATGGGTAATCAGCTCTGTTCCCTCTAATCTGAGTCTACGCACCTCTTTTTATAAATTCCGGGCAGCTGGCATAGCACCACTCACTTGCCCTCCTGCACAGCAGTTTGAAAGAGCTGTGTTGATGCTTTGCAGCGCTTAATACCCATACAAACTCCAAGGCATGTTGTGTATGTGTTAATGATTTGATTAACTCGATTAATCCCTTCCTCCCCTTCGTCATTCATGTCACAATGTTTTATCGTGCTTGACATTTTAACAGGATCTGCTCACCTTTCGTTTAGGTGAAAGAATGCTTTGTGGTGTTTGATACTTTACACCGTGAGCTCAACAGAGCAGAACGGATACTCAAGGGTGAATAGGTGGTGCTAATGTGTGACCCTAATGTGTGTGTGTGTTCGCCCTGTGATGGACTAGCTCCATGTCCAGGGTTTCTTCCTGCCTTGTGCCCTATTGTAACTGGGATAGGCACCAACCTCCTGTGGTCTGGATTAAGCAGGTTAGAAAAATAACATGACATGGCTATCATAAGTTAGAACATTAGAACAATCTAAACGAGAACAGGCCATTCAGCCCAACAAAGCTTGCCAGTCCTATCCAACTTAATTCTTCTAAAATAAGACAAAGTTGAATTTTGAAAGTCCCTAAAGTCTTACTGTTGACCACACTACTTGGTAGCTTATTCCAAGTGTCTATGGTTCTTTGTGTAAAGTAAAACTTCCTAATGTTTGTGTGAAATTTACCCTTAACAAGTTTGCAACTGTGTCTCTGTGTTCTTGATGAACTCATTTTAAAGTCACAGTCTCGATCCAATGGACAAATTCCATTCATAATTTTAAACACTTCAATCATGTATCCTCTTATTTTGTTTAAATATCTTTATTAAAGTTACTAAAGTTATTACATTTTGAAATGAAAAATTACATCAGAGCACAGAAATGTTATGAGTGGGAGTCCCAAAAGCACTTCCAAAAATGACCACTAGAAGGGGGAAATCCCATCAAAAAAAAAAACTGATAAATACATAAAGGGCCACATAAAACCTTTATAAAAATGAAACATTTATTTTAAGAGGTTCTGTTAAACAGTGATGCTCCATCAGAGCACAAAAAGACAATAAGGAGTGGCCAGCAAGGCAATCCAGTGTAAACAGAGGTCAGAATACGAAATCCCAGACTGCAAAAAATGAAATCTAAGCAAGAGAAAAGTATTTATATCATTGTTATACTATGTGTTTTTTTTTATTTAAGTTTAATGTCACTGTTCTCTGTGCCCACTGTTATGGATTCATTCATACAGGCCGACCAAGTATGGTACACAGGGCACAGCATCAGTATTTAGAATTGCCGAGCCAAGCACAGGACTATAGAGAGCTACAGACAGCTGGAGAATTGAATAGTCAGCCTAAAGACAGACTAGTATATTTCTGTCTTCTGTCAGCACAAAAAACCTTTCCTTGTTGGGAGGATAAGAACTGTATGTAGGCATTGTGCTATTCCTGTATGTTTGAAGGTGGGGTTTGAGTACTGTCCTGTCCTTGTTTGGATCGGAGCCAAGAGCCTGCACATGGAGCAAGCCAGTGTATAAGAATGGACACCTACGGCCAACACTTTGAAGCTTCTGGGCGGAAGAGTATGTCTTCCGTCCGAAGCCGAGCAGAAGATTATGTCTTCTGTCCGGCTAAAATCCTTTCAGCGTGGCAACGAAAGATGACGGACTGCACAGATCAAGAGACCCACGGCTTGATATGTCTGTCATAAGCTTCCCGTTTGTAATGCCGCATGAAACCGTCAATAAAGAGCTAGAATTATCCTAACTTGTTGTTTAAGCTTGTAATCGTCATTTTGCATGCTGCGTGGGATAATACCTTTTTAATTTATAATAATTTATAATTCAGGTTAATTAAAACGCCACAATATAAAAGAACACATTTCCAGAGAGCTAATGCCTCTTAAGGAAACAATCATGATATTAAATCTTGTTTTCCTTTTCATAACAATTATTGGCTTATTAAAAGTTTGTATTTACAATTATTTAGCTTACTTTAGGAAATCCTGTCAAGTAAATTTTGCTTACCCCATTGGCAGACTTTTTTTGCAAAGCAAAACAACTCCCATTTAAATGTTTTTTGTCTAGTTTTTTGCATATGCATGTTTTGTACCACAACAATATTCAAAACACAGAGCGAAATGTCAAAAAATTCAGTGAAACACTAAGCATATTAAATTAACGAAGAAGCTCAAGAATGTACAACTCTTAAGTGCATTCAAAATGAACCACCAGGAACTGTGACAGGCCCTCTGGATCCTTGCAGTGACTGGCAGGTGGTCCCGCCTCCTAAGGGATCACCCACAAAACACACGGAACAAAGCACAGGAATAAAGAACAAAGCAGACAATTAACAAAAGTAACATTTGCATACCTCAATGGGCAAAAATTGAAAGAAAAGACATAAAACAGGACTTTGTATTCCAGTCAAGGGAAGAACCCTGGCTGAGTTATAACAAGAACACTGCATTTACAAGATTAGAGGACTGTATCCTATGGGAGATTTGTATGAAGTAAGTGAGTTAAAGTTTAAAATAATTTAAGAATACATTCACTGTATTTTCAGATTAGGATGATTGTTTATCAAGTCAGATATTGCAATTTATTTTGGATAACAAAAATCATATGTGAATATCTTAAATTTAATGCAAAAGCATGCTATTCGTTTGCAGATAGCATAGAGTAACACCCACTGAAAGTTGACAAGGAATTTACATTTGAATAATTTAAAATATTACAACTGTAACATAAGCTAAGTAGTTAACTAGCTTGGGTCACATAATTTACTTTTACAAGTGACATGACCTTTCTTTGCAATAGAACAGTGTTCTTTCTGTAATACTCAAGAGATGGGTGATGCAGTGGTAGTACTGCTGACTCCCAGAAAGGAGACCAGAGTTGGCATCCCGGGTCCTTCCAGTATGGAGTTTGCATGTTTTCCCTGTGTTTGTGTGGGTTTTCTTCAGGTGCTTTGGATTCCCCCCAAAGTTCCAAGACATACAGTTGAAGTGGATTGGCAATGCTAAATTGGCCCAAGTATGTGTTCACCCTGTGATGGACTGGTGCCCTCTCCAGGAGCTGATCCTACCTTGTGCCCTCTGCTTGCTGGGACAGACCCTGCTCAGGATTAGGTGGGCTTAGACAGTGGTATGGTTCTTAAGAGATTCTGTTTTTCAGAATAATGGGAAAATTCTGCTGGCTTGCTGATGGGGGTTATGACGGTACTACCTGGCAAACCTGCCAGTCGATGTCCGGGCATAACTACACACATTGGAGTGATTAAGTGAAAACCTCATGCAAATACGGGAAGAACTTGAAAACTCCACATTTAAAAAGTGACTTGCTTAAGTGTTATTATTATTATTATTGGTAGTAGTAGTAATAGTAGGATGTGTACAGAGTACAGTAAAATTCTTACTTGCATATCCAACCAACACACAATACATTACCGCTCTCTGGCACCATGATAAAAACAAATGCAGAACTTCATTTTATTTAAGACTAGCTTTCCCCTGCGACTCCGCCCGTGTAGTGACAGGAAACAGGACAGTGAGGAGAGCCCTGACCAGCTCCCCACTCCTGACGTTACGATTTCCCCTCCCCTCGACCCGCAGCCTCTCTCTTGGATTAGCTCAAATATATCACTCCTGCAAGCAAACTATGATTCTTAGTACGACGAGAGAAGCATGCAAAATCAACCAGAAGGTTCTAGAAAATTAGAAAAAAAAACTCAATCTAAATCTGTTAAGTAGTTCTCTCATTCGCTAGTTAAGCGGAGCTAAGATACGCCCCCCGAGGCTGGTGCATGAGTGAGGAGGGCCCAAATACATCGGTTACGCAAGTGAACTATGATACTTAGCGCGATGAGAGAAGTCACAAAATCAACCGGAATGTTCAAGCACATTATAGAAAAAAAACTGATCTAAATCTGTCATGAAGTTCTCTCATGAAAAGCGGACAGACATACAGGCAGACGGACAGACAGATAGATGTTGGATTTTATATATAGAGAGATGATACACAAAATCAGCATATGTAATGTAAACCTTACTTTGTTGTGTTTATATTACTGTACTGCAATTAGTAAGGGAGACAGACAAAAAAGAATTTTACTAGATACACATGTCAATAAACATCCATCCATCCATCCATTATCTAACCCGCTGAATCCGAACACAGGGTCATGGGGGTCTGTTGGAGCCAATCCCAGCCAACACAGGGCACAAGGCAGGAACCAATTCTGGGCAAGGTGCCAACCCACTGCAGGACACACACAAACACACCCACACACCAAGCACACACTAGGGCCAATTTAGAATCGCCAATCCACCTAACCTGCATGTCTTTGGACTGTGGGAGGAAACTGTCAATAAACACCCATTGGAAATTAGACTAGATTAGATAAACTTTATTAATCCCAAGAGGAAATTCAGATGCATACCGCAGCAGAAACATAAAAAAGAATACAGACTCAACAGGACAAATAATACAACCAATCAATCATTCAATCAATCGATAAATAAATAAATACATTTATATTGTGTAGATATTCCAAAATGAACTTAAGGAGTACATCTGGACGAAGCATTGAATTGCCTCATAGCAGTGGGCAGAAAAGACCCCCAGAGGTGCTTCATAGCACACTGTGATGCAATGAGCCTGTAAAGTGCTACAAAAGAGTGCTTCCTGGAGGGAGGCAGGGATGGCATATAATTTTGCCACCATGCACTTTTCCACAACAGCTTCCACTGTGTCCAGGGTTCACCGTGTGATAGACCTAGAACTACACTATATGGCCAGAAGTATGTGAACACCCCTCCAAATCATTGAGTTATTCAGGTGTATCATTGTTAACAGGTGCATAAATTCAAGGGTCATACTGAAGAGCTCGGTGACTTTAAACATGGCACTGTCATAGGATGCCACCTTTGTCAGTCTCAACTTTTCCTTGTGGCTCGGTCATAATCTGGCTGTTGGACCACAAACTTCAGAGCTTTGTAGTTCAGCACAGCCAGCAGGATTGCATGTTTAAGGCAGTTGGTTTCCAATCGCCATTATTTGAGTCGGATAAAACCTCACACAACACTAACCTTTTTTTTTGCAGTATAGCAATGGTTTATTTATAACCAAAAAACAATAAAGTAATATAATTAATTAAAAAGACACATTAAATAATACAGTGTGGTGGACGGCCAGGGATGCCTCTATAGTGGATGGATCAGGGGGGACAGCATATTCGGGGCATTACCTCCCACGGAGTGATAGATGGCAGCCCCCCAGGTTGCAGCAGTTCCTGGACTCCTACAGAGCTCCATGACAGTTGGAGTTTGGCACAGCCCTGTTCTGTTCCGTGGGATGAATATGAATCAGGACAATATTTGCTTCACGGGGTAAATGTTGTATGGCACTTTCATTACTAAGACAATACATGCTTTACAATACATCATTTTCCAAACTTTTTTCTATTGAATATTCTAAAATTTGAAGTCCCAATACTGTTTGTCTTTACAAACAGGTGGTGGAACACACTTTGTTAAACATGTTCCTTCTGATGGTCAATGTGATTTTCTATGCTGTAGTGTGCTGGACTGGTAACAATACTTCAAGAAGGGCCCACCGAATCAACAGGCTAACTAAAAGGGCAAGCTCAGTTTTAGGATGCACTCTGGACCTCCAGGAGGTCACAGTGAAGTAGAGAATTAAAACAAAATTGAGTGCCATTATGATCAAAGCTGAACATCCTCTCTCTTACACACCAACACTGAGGACTTTCAGCCAACAAGTTATTCAGCAGAAGTGCATCAAGAAACACCACTGGGGATCCTTTATACCAACAGCAATAAGTCTGCATAGTGCCACACTGTGACTGTGACTGCCAAGTCAGATGTTGTCCTTCTTTTTAGTCATCCTGGTGTGTATTCAAAAGATAGTGTATATATATGTTTATGTGTTGATGGGAAAGGCATTATATAAATAAAATGTGCTATTATTATTATTATCTAATTTATGACGTTAATTATATAAAGAACTTCTGTAAAAAGGCAAATTTCCCCCTGAGAGCATATAAATCCAGTGTACCAAATACCAAAAAATATCTATCTATCTATCTATCTATCTATCTATCTATCTATCTATCTATCTATCTATCTATCTATCTATCTATCTATCTAGTCAGTCAGTCATTATGTAACCCACTGTATCCTAACACAGGGTCACAGGTGTCTGCTGGAACTAATCCCAGCCAACACAGGGTCAAAGACAGGAACAAATCCCGGGCAGGACGCCAGCCCACCGCAGTATCTATCTATCTGTTTCATATAATTATTATTTAACTTTCTATCCCACATATTAACACCACCCAATAAAAAATTCAATGTTAAATTTCTGGTCGAACACTCACCTGCTTCATGAATGGCCCAAAGCAGTCATCACCCCTACATATGCCATCAACAATTCCCACATACTCTTTAGGTGTAATGGGCAGGGATGTAGCACAGAACATTGGGTCCTATACATAAGCAGTTTATCTCGATCCATGTCTGTCACATGTTCTTTTCATTCCAGGCTCCAAGGGCAGGGTCCCCCCACCCAGTGGGCCCTATGTAATTATTACACCCCCACTATGACACCCAAAAATTCTGGATATGACAACGAATTATCATTCTCATTTAGTAATTGTCTCATCATAATATTATTTTTCAAACCATCTTTGAAAAGAGATTGATTTATATTTATAACATATGGAATATTCATCCATTTTCCAACCCGCTGAATCCGAACACAGGGTCACGGGGGCCTGCTGGAGCCAATCCCAGCCAACACAGGGCAGGAACCAATCCAGGGCAGGGTGCCAACCCACCGCAGGACACACACAAACACACCAAGCACACACTAGGGCCAATTTAGAATTGCCAATCCACCTAACCTGCATGTCTTTGGACTGTGGGAGGAAACTGGAGTGCCCGGAGGAAACCCATACAGACACGGGGAGAACATGCAAACTCCACGCAGGGAGGACCCAGGAAGCAAACCCAGGTCCCCAGGTCTCCCAACTGCGAGACAGCAGCGCTTCCCACTGCGCCACCGTGCCGCCCCCATATGGAATACCATCCCTAAATTTGTTTTTGTGAAGGTGGGTGGACTTGAGTTTTTACTTTGATTTTAACAAAATACATGCGAAGTGATCAAATTTCTATAAACAGGTACTTACATTTTTGATATTGGTCTATATATATATATATATATATATATATATATATATATATATATACAAGTTTATCTCATTAACGTGTATTATTTGGAACAACAACGATATTGTTTTTTATTACTTTCTTTTAATCCAATCAATTTTAAAGACAGTATTTGAAGTCTGAAACGTTCAGGCTAACTTGGTTGTATTGTAGCAATCGCATTTTTAGGTGGTTTACTTTTCCAGATCATCGAGCTCCCCTCCGGAACGCAGCTCTGGATGTCTGCAGCTGGACTCTTCTCTGCTAAGACTTCGCGTTCTAATGACGTCATCGTCGTGCACTGAAAGCCTGCCAAGATCACATGACTGGCGTCACCTGACTGCCCAATATTGAATATGGCGGATGTGTCAGTGATTTCGTGAAGATATTAAATACTTGTTTATAGTAGCCAGGAAGATCAGAACGTAACATCGAAAACGTCGCGGGAGCCACGGTAAGGAGAGATACATGTGAAACGAGAAGGTGTTGTAAAGAAATAATAATAAGGAAGGCGCGTTCTTCAGCGGTGGTCGACAAATGAGGGTTGGTGGGTTGATGCAGTTTGCCTAGCAGACTTTCTGCAGAGCGGGTCGCAAGTTCCCGTTTCAGTTACGGCGACAGAAGTTGTGTAGTGATAAATATGATTTTTTCTCTACCAGCCTTTGCCATTTGTTTTTCGTATTTAGTATCTTCCTCGTCCCAAATGTGTTTACCGTAGAAGAGAAGCAGGATGGAGAGGTGGTGACACAGGTGCCCAAGAAGTGACTGCAGACCTTTAAATCTAAGGCTGCGTGTCATGTGGTGGACTGTTATCCCGTGTAGTGTCGGCTCATGGGATCCTGCACAGAAAGCAGAAATTGACTACATACGGTGTATAATGAATGACCCAGTCGTGCGATGCTTTATTGATAGCAAAGTCCGAAACGGAGTTAGCCACAGAAATAAGCTCCAGTCATGCCGATCGTGTTATCAACCCGTGTGCCTTGCATGCCGAACTAAAGAACGACCCACGTAAATGACACAGAATGTTTCTAGAAGTAATTGACCCAGATCGTTACATTAAGGTTTTAATATAATGACACTCGTTGCACAAACACCCCCATTTTTCATACCTTGTAGGAGGTACAACCTGTGCATGCACATCTCGGATGATATTTGCAGTTCTTAGTTGACGGTTTTATCCAAAGCGGCCTTTAAACGGCAAGTATTGTACAACTTCTGTGTATTGTCTACATGTGTTCCAAGTTTTATTTAGAGACACCATCATGAGTGATCGGATGACATTTAATTATCCCACTGTGTCATGAAGTGATTAATCTAAAGGTTGCTGGTTCGAATTTCATAAATGCCAGAAGTAATTTCACTCCTTTTGGCCCTTAACTTACCATTGCTCCGTCCTAGCGATGACGTTAATCTGCATCCAGCCCCAGGTCCTCCAGCGTGCAAGGGAAAATTTGGGGGTTGGTGGCAGGATTGGCACATCAGCCACTGTGTTAAAAAAAAAAAACACACACACACACTCTTCTATTCCAATCAAACTTGTGTGGTGCTGAGGTGTCACCCTTGCATGGCTACATCTGGGTCATAATTTGGGATCCTGTGGTGAGTGCAGCAACATGCTGTATCAGTGCATGCCCCCAACCTCCTCTCTCTCTCTCTCTCTCTCTCGATGCCTTAGTTTAGGCCATGTAGTGTAGTGTAACAGAATGTAATGTCATTGGAGATAGACTTGACACAGTTAAAAGAGACACGAGAGACCATTCACTTCACCAGGTTTGTTTTGTTAACTGACAGCTATGTTGCCCCAGAATCTTATCCAGATACCTTCAAAAGGTTTCCAGTTCAAATAAACTACTTGGCAGTTTGTTCTAGATTCCTACAGCCCTGCAAGTGAAAAACTGCTTTTGGCTCACGTGCACATCTCCTTAATTTCCATCAGTTGGCACATTTGCATACACTGCAAAAAACCCGATTACTCACAGAAACCTGAGTGCTAAAATACCATGTAAACCATTATTTCGATTAAAGAAGTTCGGGTCATTCCCCACTGAGAAACCTGGTTTAAAGAGGTAGATTTTTCCACGAATAGGCCAATTATATTGCCATGTAATCCCATAATCGAGATATCACTAATGATTTTGTAGTTTGTGCATATCCATTGTACTCTATCAGCCTGCACATGTATTTGCTTTGCACACTCTTTAAGCAGCCACAGGTAGAAGCTTCCACATGATACATCTCCAGAGCCAAACTCCAATTTGACTAAATGTATTTATATAACACAAGAAAATGATCACAGACGTCATGCTTATTTTCGAATTCATGGTGGCCAATGATGATGTTTAGCTGTTTTTTTTTTTTTTTTTTGGTGCAGTTATGCACCAAAGGAGAATTCCAGAAAATGACTTGCCCATGTAAATGCAGATTGTTAGGAAGACAGGTTTGTGACTTAACTGGGTCATTTACCTTAACCTGGCTATGTGGGTGCATGGAAAAGTACTGACTGTCTTCGCAGTCATACGTTAAGTGATTTGCTATTTCGCTAAACATGTTACAGTTAAACGAAGGAAACGGGCCTGTTCTAAAATATGTGCATTTTTCATTTCTTTGCATTTCTTTCTAGTTGTACAAATGTCCATTAAGATAGTCCAAATGAGAAAATGTGGGCGGGTGGTTTGTAATCTGTAAACATGTGTATGACCTTGGGGCATTTTATGTGCATCATATTGCCAAGGACCACATGACAGAAATTATCCTAATACCAGTAACGGTGCACTGCATGGAATACAATAGACTTCATAGTTTTCCAACTCTTTCTCTGTACGTTTAGCATTCGTTTGCTCAGAGGTTGATGTGCTTGCTGTTTCCTGAGCAGCTCTTTTCTCCACCCTAGCGGACCGCTTCTTCTCTTCTTTTTTCGGCATCTTTTCACGTTAAAACTGATTAAGTCAGTGTTTGTGTTGCAATTACTTAGTAAATTTTCTTTAATTTTTTACTTAAGCTGGCACTTAAGTCTTCCATCTGCCTCAAGAATGATTTAAGATATGAAGAGGTAGAGGAAGTGATGGTGAAGGTGGTAGGGATGAGAAACGCGCCCGTACACATGCCCTGCTTGCCACTGCCAAGAGTTAATTTTACAGTAAAATAAAAATAAAAAGAGGAATAACCTTGGAGGTCAATCATCACCCCGAAAGCTGATAGTAGATATCATGTAGTATATGTGTACCGAATTTCAGGTCAATAGGTCAAACGGTTTGCGAGCTACAGATGATTTAAAATCCTGGACAGACAAACAAACAGCCACAGTAGCGTATCTGTATATATAAAGACTTGCTTCACAATATTGCAATTTTTAAAATATTTTGCAACTAGGGGGCTTTGCCTGCTCACTTCGCTTGTCAACCCCAGGCATTGATCCGTGGGAGCCGAACTGGCTACCGCACTTCACAAAACAGCATGGCTTGCTGTTGGACACGACAGATCACCCGCTGCTGGACTACTTCAGGCTGCTCTCTCCTGATGCTGCTTTTCAGCTACTGTCAGACGAGACAAACAGGCAGAGAAATTTTTTGAATCGCGGGCTGCGCTTGCATCGCATTGATAGCGTGCATTGCCTTGATTCTTTTGATTCTATATCTGGTTGCACGTGGCAGCTAATGGTATGTTTGTTATCCAAAACCTGCTAATGCTTAAATTCAAGTATTTCACAGTATAAAGAATTATTTAATGAAATTAGAAAAAAACTAGCTAATTAGCAATAGTATTGCTGGCTTATAATAATTTCAAAGACCATGGGAAACGGCAGATGACCGGTGACTTAACACCGTGAAGCGTTGAGTGTACAATGTCATTACCCAAATTCTATGGACAATTGTGTTGCCCCGCGGATAAGTCGACCCTGTTTTTTTGAATTGAATTTTAAGGCATAAATTTCTCGACTTATACGCGAGTATCTATGGTAACTGCCCGTGATTGAATTTAATTTCTTTCTCTCTATTAAATAAAATGACTTTTTCGAATGTTTGGCTTTGAGATTTGTTAATTGTCTTAGCAAAAGCTATTCTAACAGGAAACTGTTAACATTTTAATATGAATGGCATATCAAGATCTCCTTTGTTGTCTAATATTATCCGCGGAAGATGTACTACAATATCTTTCTACAGTAATTCGTGTGGTGGAAGACCGGACGGTGTTAACGGTTATAGATATTCTTTGGGATATTGTAAGTTGATGTTTTCATATTCCGCACGATCACCACCAACTGTTTCAGCATAGTTTATTGATACACATTTAACCAATTTGCCATGTAACCGATCGACATTTTTGGCGTTAATTTGTTTGACTTCATCGTTTCTCTGTGCTAGGATTGCCTGTGTACTCATTTTTTCTGTTGATAACCCTCTGTGATGAAATTCTTCAATAAGATTTGGACATAATACATCTTCTTTAATTGGGAACTTAAAGTGAGGAAAACGTTAAAATTTATAAGAGCTGAGAGAGCAGGAACTGTGTCTGTCAAAAGCATTTACACGAATGAGAGTTGTGTGTGGTTGAATGTGGTTGAATATGGTTGAGAGGAGGGCGGGACTTGACAAAATCTCACGGCCAAAGTTTCGTCTTGCGGGACTTAAAAAAAAAATCTCTTGAAAAAAAGTCTTGTCTTGCTCCAGGATTTTTTTTTATATAATAGAGAGATACAGTATTTTTTGCAAGTAAGAATTTCACTATACTCTGTACATGTGACAATACTGACTGTATGAACCTATATATTAAGTGTTGCAATTTGATTTTGTGATGTATTGCAGTTCAGTTTTGTTTATTATTTGACTGAAGGTAAAGTTGAAATGAAATCCTTATTAGCCAAAAATGTCAGACTATTATTTCACCTACTCGGTGAAACCTTTGACTCAAACCCACTCATTTTCATTTAATTATGAATATCTCAGCATTCTCCAGATTAAGATGGACATTTCTTTGTTGCATCACACATACTGTAGGTAATCTGACAGTGTGAGTCCTTGTGAGATGAGCCTATATGTTCAAGCAGTAGCGGACATGAGAATATTTTATTTTAAGTATTGTTTGAATATATAGCATACAACTGTGTGTTTGACGATTCTGGGGCTACAGAACATTCTGTGAGATTTTTCATCAATTTACTTCTAATTCGAGGGCCATTGTCTTCATTTTCTTTTGCTCACAGTGCTGTTTTTCTGTTGTTGTGAAGGTGAACTTCAGTCAGTCACACAACAGGAGCACACACAACCTCTGCAGGAACTTTCTTGTAATAAACAATTTCAGCAGAGGTTTCTTGTCTCTTTTGCTTTCTCATTGATTATGCAAGTTTCTAAATTCATTAGGGGAGTTACGCCAGACTGCTCTTTGTAGACTTCAGCTCGGCGTTTAACACCATCCTCCCACAACGACTGGTGTCCAAACTGGCAGATCTGGGACTTCCATCACTCACCTGCAGTTGGATACTGGACTTCCTGTCGGGTCGCTCCCAGAGGGTCAGGCTGGGTCTCCACACATCCACTGCTCTCAGCCTCAATACTGGGACGCCGCAGGGTTGTGTGCTCAGCCCGCTCCTCTACACCCTCTACACATATGACTGTGTCCCCACTCACCATAGCAACAAGATTATAAAGTTTGCGGATGACACGACGGTGGTCGGACTCATCTCGAGCAAGGAGGGTGAGCTAGCATACAGGGACGAGGTGGAGCGACTGTCAGAGTGGTGCACAGTCAATAACCTGCTCCTCAACAACAAAAAAACAAAGGAGCTTGTTATTGACTTTAGGAAAAACAAAACTGACATCCAGCCACTCATCATTGGCGGGGCATGTGTGGAGAGGGTCCCGGTGTTCAGGTTTCTGGGTATGGAGCTGGAGGATGACCTGACCTGGAGTGCCAACACCAAGGAGCTGCTAAAGAAGGCGCAGCAGAGACTGTATTTTCTGAGAATTCTCAGAAAGAACCACCTCCAAAAAAATCTGCTCCTTGCTTTTTATCATTGTTCCATTGAGAGTGTGCTCACGTACGGACTGTGTGTGTGGTACGGCAGCTGCACTTCCTCAGAAAAGAAAGTGCTACACAGGGTCGTCAGGATAGCGGAAAGAACAATTGGTTGTACCCTCCCCACTCTGGAACAAATCTACACGTCCCGATGTCGCAAAAAAGCAATAGACATTTCACAGGACTCATCACATCCCGGTCATTGCCTCTTCCAGCTTTTGCCATCGGGCAAGAGATACAGAGCTATG